>NC_073377.1:69934635-70029914 GCF_028641065.1 Leucoraja erinaceus | reverse complement strand
CCCAACAAACGACTTAAAGGGTAATTTACTAACGAAAAAAAACACACCAGAAAAAACAAAACAAAAAATCACCAAACACAATACCTACACAAACAACAAACAACACACACTCATCTCGCAACCACCCATTATCATAATACATCCATCTGTTTATTTCAATTCCCCTCTAGACTTCATCTTAAATCACTCTCTCCCTCCCTCTACTATCTTACTTGTCTTCATACAATTTTCAAGATCATTTACACCTCATATTTTATTTCCTATATCAAAATAATTCTAATCTCCAAACCCTGAGGCCGTACCCTTTAACTTACTGATTCTTCTTTCTCATATGCCGATGGTTCTTCTAATTACATTAATGCCGCTTACTCAAATGAGACGGTTCCTGTTATACATATGCTCCTTTTTCTCTCACACCTACCCATCACTTATGAAACATCACTATCTATCTCCAGCACTAACCTCAACATGCAAGAAGCAGAAATATCATTGAAACACCTGTATTTGCTACCTCATCAGAAGTTTTTTGTTTGCGACGAGAGCCACACCAAGCCCCCTCTATTTGACTTGACATATTGAATTCGAGATTAAAGAAAGACCTCTTGAAATATGACTTCAAATCTCTTCGCTCAAATAGGTCAAGCCTGTCCGGCGAAATCATCTAAAACAGCCCTTCTTAAATTCCCTTCAGCGCAAGCTCATCCGCCTAACCAGTTTCACTTTGTCGTTTTTGGAAGCCCATATCGAGCTAAACCCGACCCTGGATATAGACTCTCAAATTTCCTCAAATTGTAGATTCGCTTCCCGTCAACTACCTTCACCCCTTGGCCAAGAGAATTAGCCCACCTTTAGGTGAGCTTTACTCGTCAATCTACTAACATTACTAAAGTTAACACTTTGGGAGAGCACTGGGACATGGGGCAGAGACCTTGTGGATGTAGTTTTGAGGTCATCCTTGGCTATCAAATGAGTCAACGCTTGAGAACCCTTTACTAGGGTGAATCACTGCTGGAGATGGTGATCACGGGATTCATCCGGCCCCATGGCTCACACTTTCCTCGAAAACAGTGAACAATAATACAACACAGCAATTCCAGAGGGTGACGATGGTGTCCTAAATCGATGCAAAGTTCACTGAGTGGTGGTCGTGGGGTTTATGGGAGGGAAATCGGTTGGCTGCCCATATGAGGTATTGGCTTGCTGCAAGTGTGGCGGGCAATCCTGGGACGTGCAGGGGCAAAGGTCGGGGAGCGCCGGAGCACTGGGCTAGAAGATTCGATCCCCATCACAACCTGCTGCGTGGTGTGGCACTGGCATCGTTGCACCAGAACGCTGCATGCCCAGAGGACTAGCTAGTCGCATCAGACCTGTTCCGGGACAGGGTAGTCATCGTGGAGTGTGGCTCGCCTTGGGAAGCCTCATGCTAGGTGTATGACTGCCCCGCCTGATCCAGACCAATGTAGGCGTAGTTCCCACGCGAATCTACCTCTGTGGATTGTCTCCGGTAGTTGTCGTGGGTGGTCTTTGCGTGAGACGGGGACGGTTGGCAATAGAAGAGGAAGATGCGAGAACTACAGCCGAGCGAAGATGACAGCACCTTACATGGGGGATCAGGTACGGGTCCGTGGTATGTATTGACTTTTTGTCTGGATGATACCTGCGAATAGAGTACTCGATGATACTACTAAGGGCAAAACATATATGTGGCCTTATCCCTCCAAGCAAATTTGATTAGCTGCGTGTTACATGGAGTTAGGAATCTAATAGTGTGCAATAGGCGTGGGTGGCTTTATATGGATCAATTCCAGCATCTGTCAACATCAATAAAAATGAGGCCCTTGGAAGCGGTGGGTGTAACGAGGGCTGCCTGTGTGACTACCTAGTTCCCTGTGGTGTCAGATCTGGGTTCAGGCTAAGGTGTCTCACGAGAGGGGTTGGTGAATGGTGCTTTCAACACAGGTGAGATGGTTAGGTGGGGCACGAGCAGGAGGGGCAGGGTTGGAAATAAAAGGTGTGTGAGGTCTGTCTCCACATTAAAGGGACCACCTGGCCATTCAGTCGGGTGTTCAGCATTGGCTCATGTTAAATTACACAGAGGGCTGGGGGTGATCTGCAGTACCATACAAACATAAATTAAAGTTAGATGACTTGGTCAATATTGTTATTCAACATTATAAAAGCACTCAGGATGCTACAAAGTCGCTACGGGAGGGGCACCCCCAGCACAAAAGGACCTGAATGGGGGTGGGTGTAAGGCAAGGGACGATGGTGGATAAACTGATGGAAGCATCGGTGGAGTGGGTCCGCTGTGGAGGGTGGCCCTGCAGCAGATTGCAGCTCAGTGGTGATTGGGTGCCGCTCCAAAAACCAAGCAAACAGACCGGTGTTTGACATGGAGTTGTGGAGCAGCAGTGAAGGACCAAAACTTTTTTTTTAAGCTGCAGCAACACTGCAAGGACAGCAGGCCTTTATGGCCAGGTGAAAAGAACTCTACACATAACAACTTGTCGTTGACACATGGCAATCAAAACCTGGACGACTCTTGGTACACTGCCTCAGTGTACGTATTCCTATAACACTTGTACATATCTAAGTAATTTTCACTGCACCTCACAGTACAGTGCGACACAGTGGCAGTCGCGGTAGAGTTGCTGCCTTAGAGCGGATATCAGCACCAGAGATCCGCGCTCGATCCCGACTATGGGTGCTGTCTTCTTAATTAGTTTGTACGTTCTACCGTGACCTAGCATGGCTTTTCTCCAAGATGTTCTATTCCTCCCTCCACACTCCAAATGTGTACAGGATGGTAGGTTAATTGGCTGGTAAATGTAAAAATAAAAAATTTGGCCCCGGGTGTAGAAGAGTGTTAATGTGCGAGGATCGCTGATCAGCACGGACCCGGTGAGCTGAACGGCCTGTTTCCGCGCTGTATCTCTAAACTAAATTAAAAACCACGTGATAAAATACCATTGAACTATTAGAGGCAGATACAAACCTCACTTACCTTCTGAATGTAGGACAACAGAATTATCCCACCTTAGTATAGTTCAGAGATACAACGCGGAAACAGGCCCTTCAGCCCTCTGAGTTTGTGCCAACCAATGAACCTCACACATTAACACGATCCTACCCACACTAGGAACGATTTACAATTTCCCCAAGCCAATTAGCCTACAAACCTGTACGTCTTTGAAGTGGGGGAAGAAACCAGGGCACCTGTAGAAAACCCATGCAGATCACAGGGTGAATGCACAAACTCCATACAGACAGCCGTAGTCAGGATCGAACCCGGGTCTCTGGCGCTGTAACGCAGCAACTCTACTGCTGTGCCACTGTGCCGTCCACCTCTGACATATTATTTAAAGTTGCTGAAAATAACCCTGATTGGAGCTTGTACATTCAGATGGAAATCTCTGGCACTAAGAGGCTTCCCTGGAAGAGGCATTTCAATGTGAGAAGAGTGTTTGCGAAGGGACTTTCCTTTGCCATTCTTAAATTGGTCTCCATCAGGCAAACTCAATCATTGGCACATGAATAATCAGTTATATATTTAGACCCTGTTAGATGCCATAGTACAATGCCCAGGATCGTCTATAGATTACCATGCCTAAAACAAGGAGTAATATATTAAATATATCCACTGCACACTCTGCATATTGCACTGTCCCAAGTTTGCTATTTTATTTTACATTGTGGTTGTGCGGTGCAGAAAAGCACAACATGCTTCAATTTCTAGGCATCGTAGTGATAAGCATCTGACTTATAATCAATAGAGGGTCGTTACAGCTGAAAGAAATGTTCTGCGTAAAGTTTTTATGGACCTGAGTTACTGCCATTTTTGTCAGTAGCATTAAAAGTTTCCAAAAACGTTAGCATCTACATAATGTTTTGGAAAATTATTATAAACATTCAGCTTGTAAAGAAAAGTAATGATGCAATGGATGAGTTACACCCGCCAGCTGTCTCTATTTTCCTGCTATTTGAACAGGACATGAGTCCAGATTTGATTCATGGTGATGTTGGTGGGTGAATGTCTGATGCATTTCTATCTCTGATGCATTAACAGAAGGGTTAACCTAGTTCAAATAAACAGGCTGTGCCACAATGAAAATACCAGATGGAAGTATATTGTGAGAATCAGCTATGTGCTTAACCACTGCAAACTCCAACATTTATTTATACAGTGGACAGAAGACTTATGCCACGTCTCAAACATGTCTATAAAACCTAGTGTGGCAAACTAATGCTAATTTCTCTGTAGACTTTATTTTGTAGATACAACACGAAAACAGGCTCTTTGGCCCCCATTGAGTCCGCGCCGACTAACCATCATCCCTCAGGCCAGCAATATCCTACACACTAGGGATAATTTATAATTTTACCAAAACCAACTAACCAACAAACCTGTGCGTCTTTGGAGCGTGAGGGGGAGGAAACTGAAGCACCTGGAGAAAACCCATGCAGTCACAGAGAGAATGTGCAAACTCCGTGCCGACAGCACACGTAGTCAGATTTGTACCCAGGTCTGAGGTTCTGTAAGGCAGCAACTCTACCGCTATGTCACTGCGCCGCTTTAATAGCATTGAAAAATTCCTTTTGTCACATTTACTTTCCTAGTGAAGCAACTTTAAATATTATGATTGATAAAATCTGCTAATAATGAAGGTACACCTCATTAGCTAGGGGTATTTGAAAAAACCATTGTCCATTCTTCGCCCATTCATACCGAGCATGCAAAAAATTAAATTTCCTTTCTAAAATTGCTATGTGTCAGAACAAAAAATGTGAGTGAATTTGACCACTTATGTTCACCTTGCTCATGACACGAGATATTCTGATGGAAGTCCCTCCCCTTGGAATAAATGTTTTTACACATGAAATTCTGGCCCATGTAGATGCATTTCCAGCATCCAAAATGGGATGCAAGAATAAAAGATGGTGGTATTCATAGTAAAATGGGATATTGCATTGGAGACCTGCAGTAGTAATCAATGGTTCAGTGGTACAGTTTATGGGAACAGGACCATTACTTGGAGGACCTGCTGCTAGGAGTGTAGTGGTGAAAAGCAGCCAGACTTGTTATAGAAGGTAAACAGTCTGCCAGAAAAGGTGATCGAGGCAAATACAATTACAATGTTTAAAAAGTGTTTGTACAGGGATGGGAAAGGCACATGGGGATATAGGCTTATAGCTGCAAGACTAGATTAACGCAGATTGGCATCACAGTTGGCATGGAGAAGGTGGGACAAAAGGGTCACTCTACTTTCTGTACAATTCTATGCTTCCATGACCCCTGTCAGTGAAAAGCGAGATGGAAGCTGTATGATGGAAACTTACAAATCAAATCAATCTAGAACCCTGGCACTCGGCTGTCTTTGCCAAAGTCCTAATCTGTTAGATGAAAAATCATTCGACTCGTGGGACTTAGTAAACTGTTTTGAATACTGATAGCCAGACCCATGATGGGAACTTGGAGAGTTTGCATGAGAAATGTGTGACTTCACTTGAATGTTTTGTACTTAAATGTCATTGGACTGGAATTGTTCTGTGATAACATATTAAACTATGAAGATACAAAAGGATTGAATATTTAATTTCTATCTTTGCAAAGCACAAAGTAAAATTTACTGAGATATATCCTTGCAAATGCTGGGAATCTCATTTCTATTTGCTGATGCACTGCAGGAAAGGTTAGATCAGATTTCTCATAATAGCTTTCATTGCATCTGATGTAAACCCAACATAAAAAACAATTGTGGATATGGTACAAAAGATAAGATTACAATTCTCCAGAATAATAACTCAATTAGATGTAGATTTTAATACTTTCAGCTTAGGAATGTGCATCAAAATATGTTTTTCTGATGCAAGATTATGTTGCTTTTACATTAGGAATGCCTTAACCATTAGAATTATTTTTCCATATTTGTTTTTACACTGTACATTTCCTCAAACATTTTCCACGGTGTAATGACTGAGCTGGTGCAATAGTTTGGACAGAATTTAAGAGACCTACTTCATTTTACATGATTTAAATTCTATTATTTTTTAATAAATTCCAGAAAACAAAACTTACAAGAAATTGATTGGTGTGTAGTGTTTTGAAAGTGAACCCACTTGTTGAGTGCATCATTATAATGCATCATGGGGTGGAAGAGGGGTGGGGGAATGGTCTGTTATCGCCAATTATACGCTATAACTAAGTAAGGGTGGTAAATATGGACAGTATTGGGAAAAAAGCAATAATACATTTAACATGTTCATAAAAATTCATAATACTTTAAACATTGTAAACAAATACAGTCACTCCATGAAGCAACAAACTATGTTCTTTGTTCCCAATATGAATGACAGTTACAACAGATTTTGTGCACTATAAACAGAATCCATTATAAAAAGGTCCATAATAATGAAGATGGAGTATATGCTTGTTTTTTTCTCAGCTATTTTACATTGCCCCTTTCAATAATGGTTGGGTAGTTAGTTGGTAGTTCAATGTCATAATTTATTTATTTTATTATCTAATTTCTTGTACATCTCATCGTAGTTTCCCTTTAATCTTCACCAAGCTCATAAAATCTGAGTACCATCTCTTCTAAATTAGTTAAGCTCAGTGGGGTGAAATGCATAACTGAGTTTGTTTAACAACTGCTAGGTAGATTGTTTAACACCAGATATAAGCTGGTGAAAGCATTACAATGTGGATCCAAAAATAATTTATGAGGCTTCCTATCAGAAGCAGCTGAGTGGCTGACACATTTATGCCAGGAAAGGTTTTGTTATCAATGGAGCAGCAAATTTCATATTTTTCATTGGCAGCTGCCTAATATACAATGCTTGACAATATTGTCACTTTCAGATGGGACCAAAGGAAACAGTAGTACCTTTGCCAGGGACCATAACCAGATCTTTGTCCTTCACTATCAAAATCCCCATGTGTCAAAGTAACAATTAATAAACCTTTTGTCAGGCATTTTACATGAAGTTAGACTAATTTCTATTTTAGCAAAGTTTTCACACAGAGAGTGGTGAATCTCTGGAACTCTCTGCCACAGAGGGTAGTTGAGGCCAGTTCATTGGCTATATTTAAGAGGGAGTGAGATGTGGCCCTTGTGGCTAAGGGGATCAGGGGGTATGGAGAGAAGGCAGGTACGGGATACTGAGTTAGATGATCAGCTATGATCATATTGAATGGCGGTGCAGGCTCGAAGGGCCGAATGGCCTACTCCTGCACCTACTTTCTATGTTTCTATGTTTCTATGTAACAATATTATCCATTTAGAATGTGTAGGAAGGAACTGCAGATGCTGGTTTACGATACGATATGATATGATACGATACTATAGAACTTTATTTATTCCAGGAGGAAAATTGATCTGTCAACAGTCATAAAAACACAAAATACATGAAACAAGAAATTAAAGTTACACTGATGACAGACACAGCATGCTGGAGTAACTCAGCGGGATAGGCAGCATCTCTGGAACAAAGGACTTACTCTTCTTCCCAAATCTACAAATGTTTATCCATGAAGAACATCAGCAGATCTAACATTTGAGGCTCATTTTAAAACCAAAACTGTCCCTCATTAAATTATCATATGAAGCAATATCAATATTGGTGTTGACAGCATTAGGTTAGTCTGCTGTACATTAGAAATACTTGGGCAGCCACGGTGGCACGGCGGTAGAGTTGCTGCCTTACAGCAGTTTGTACGTTCTCCCCGTGACCGCTTGGGTTTGCTCCGAGATCTTCGGTTTCCTCCCACACTCCAAAGACTATATAGGTTAATTGGCTTGGTGTTTGTGTAAATTCACCCTATTGTGTGCAGGATGGTGTTAATGCACAGGGATCACTGGTCGGCGTGGACTCGGTGGGCTAAAGGACCTGTTTCCGCACTGTATCTCTAAACTAAACTAAAACTAAACTTGCATAATTCGCTTGTTGCTGCAAAAGGTAAAAATCTAGTTTTTCTATTATGTAAGAACCAAGTCCATGCTCGGACCAGATATTTTCATGAGCATAGTCCAAATGGAACACTGCAAAATTTACATCATTTGATAACACCTGACATCGAAATTACATCAGAAATACAAGCTTGACTTTCCGTGCAAAACTGAATTTCGCAAGGGATGCAGAAATTTTAGCACATTTCATATTAGATAAAGTTTATTTTTAGTTATATTTAGTCAACTGGGAATGAACTGCACATGCAACCTAAATTTTGTGTTTTATAAGGGACCAAGAATTAACCAGATCATAAAATCCAACCCGATTCACTAAAGTTCTTTGAGACAGACCTAGCCAAAAATATGACTCCAGACCTACACCAATTTGAAATAGCTTAGAAAGGTATTCTGTTTAAAGGGGAAGACGGGTATATGCCAGTAATGCCTCTGTCCCATAAATGAAGTAGATTCCCATTCAAGTTTGCAGGTGGCAAAAACTCAATTCATGTTGTCAGCTTCTTAGTTAACATTTGTATTTTGAGTTGTGATGTTGCCAGCAAACCCTGCCTGCAATTTTGACTGGGAAGACAAAGGCAGGGTTGACAGTGAGACCTTCACCAGTCTGACCCAGCTCGAATGTGAATGAGACCCGTGAGGCCCAAAATGAAGCATTTTCCTGTATTTTACCTTTTAAATGGGCTAGAGTGTTTTAGATATGAAAAAGTTTGAAGATACATTATCAGAAAAGGAAAAGATAGTATTGGATATGCAACTTATAAATACTTTAATCATTGCTCATCAGTTGTGATTTAAATCTGGAAGCTGAGATCCAATAGATTTATCACCATTGGAATAGCATTGAGAGTGAATAAGTCTCACTGACTTCACTCTATTCATAGTTCAGATATCATTTTTTTCTCATTGCAAATATACAAATGGGCCACTTTTGTCCCTGCGTGCTCTTAACAAAATCACAAGTATGAGTGATAATGGAGTTATTTTAAAAAACATATTATCACCTCAATAGCAGTTTGAGCATTGCTAAATCATTGCAAAGGGCAGACAGGAGAAGTCATTTATATTGCTTAATTACAATATAAAATAAAGGACCACAGAGAAAACCTCTACTCATAAAATTCCTCCAGTTAATGTCATAGGGTACACAAAGATAACTAACCCAATAACGTCTGAGCGAGCAGAAAATAATGTGCCTGCACTTTCAGTAATTGTCATAGAAGTGGCTGCTTGACAGTCAGGCAGGAGGTACACAAACTTCACGTTCCACACCACCAGGTTCAGGAATGTGAGGGGTAACTTTTTAGGACTCTGAGGGGTAACTTTTTCACACAAAGGGTGGTGGATGTATGGAACAAGCTACCAGAGGAGGTAGTTGATGCAGGGACTATCCCAAAGTTTAAGAAACAGTTAAACAGGCACATGGATAGGCCAGGTTTGGAGGGATATGGACCAACCAGGGGCAGGTGGGACTAGTGTAGCTGCGACATGTTGGCCGGTGTGGGCAAGTTGGGTTAAAGGGCCTGTTTCCACACCGTATCACTGTATAACAGCAACTTTCCTACATTCATCAAGTCCTTGAACAGACGTGCAAAAACTGGTACTACATTGGCAAAAGAACACTAAGGGCCACCTTTAGCACTACCGTGGACTTGTTTTGCAAACTGTTTTTTGCACTAATGTCTTATTTTTTTGGTATAGTCTTTTTTCTTTTTTACTGTCTTGCAGATTTAAAGTGTAATTTTTGTACAACATGTTTTAGTGGGTTGTAGAAACAAAGAACTGAAGATGCTGGTTTACACACAAGAATGGTGATGCAGCGGTAGAGTTGTTGCCTTACAGCGCTTGCAGAGCTGGAGACCCGGATTTGATCCCGACTACGGGTGCTGCCTGTACAGAGTTTGTACGTTCTCCCCACGACCGCGTGGGTTTTCTCCGAGATCATTGGTTTCCTCCCACACTCCAAAGACGTACGGGTTTGTATGTTAATTGACTTGAGTTTGTATACTTGGTATAAGTGTAAATTGTCCCTAATGTGTGTAGGCTTGTTTTAATGTGCGGGGACCACTAGTTGGTGCAGACTCAGTGGGCTAATGGGTTTGTATCTCTAAACTAAACTCAACACAAGGTGTTGGAGTAACTCAGCGGGTCAGGCAGCATCTCTGGAGTACATTTTGGGTCAAACTGAAGAAGGATCCCGACCCAAAACATTGCCTATCCATGTTCTCCAGAGATGCTGCCTGGACCCGCTGAGTTACTCCAGCATTTTATGTCTTTTTGCGTTGCTGTAAGCACAATTTTCGTTGTACTTTAGCACAATTGTGCATTTGACAATATTTGACATTGCTAAACCCAGCTTGATACATATAAGCCCCTGCACCCCAATTGTCTTGGAACATTGCAGCAGCATAAGGAGCAGTCAAATATGTGTCAAATAGTGAGATAAAATACAGTTCCACTTGCTCTGTCTGCATTATACTATGAGAATTACAGATACAAACACCATCAGGGGTAGTTTAATTCATTTTTATAATGACAGCCAAATATATTTCTTTCAATAAAGTGGTTTCTTTTAATGGTACCAGAATTGGAGAGTGGGGAATATTGATACCAGTAGGGGGAAAACGTAGAAGAGAAGATTGAGTAAAATATTCTGTTCACCAAAGAGAATATCTATAATCTCTCTTGTGTCAGCTTGTTCCACACTCAGCCTGTTTATTTGTTGCATACTATAGAGCAGTGAGTTTCAATGCTGTGGTAGAAAGAGAGCAATTATGACACTGAAACCAATGCTGTGAGCAGAGTAAATCACAGCAGCACTCTCCTATCCAAAAGTCATCACTGAATCATGAAGAATTTAAATCCCATAGAACTGTCAGGGGGGATAAGAACTAACTATTATTGTAGCTATTATTCCGCTAGCTAAGTATTCCTTTCAACAGATGGCTTACGCTTGTAAAAATTCATCATTATATTTCATATACTTCAAAGTAGAATTTGAGCTATTTGTCAATGTGCTATCGAAATCAGACTCCAACATTGGATATACCAACTTACTCGCATCTGGAGAGATCGGGCACAGGTTGGCAATAGCCAAGCGTCGGACAGTATACTTTCTTATTGATAGATGCCACTGTCCATGTTTCATTTGTAATCAGACTGATTGGTTAATTACATCCAATCCCCGAAAGTATTGCAGATCGTGTGGACCCAATGTTGGATTACAGAATCTGCTGTCAGATTTTCTCTGATTCACTTAGACAGACATGCTCATACCTTCAAAATTTTAAACTTAAATAGAACCAACTAGGTTTTCTATGCTACATTTACTGTATGAGACGGAAGTTTGATGTACAAAGATTGATGTCAAGAAAGGGAAAAATAGAGCGCAGAATCAAGGGAATACTAAAAAGAAGAAAGTAAGCTCTTAGGAAAAAGGAAAGAAACCCAAATGAGAAATACAAAAGTAGTGAAATAAAAGCATTTAAAGTTTATGTTGGGGGAAGAGAAATTAAGGATGTTGATTGAGAATTGTATGGTCAGCTGTCCAAATTCACCATCATAACCTGTACTTTGATTAAGGTTTTTAAATTAATGTAATTATTTCACAGATATATTTATCTATAACCTATCAAAGACTAGTACAACATTATTCTGAAATGAACTATGAAAAGAAACCCAGAAGTAAATGTACAGTTTTAAAAGAATATCTTTTTTTTTCATAACATTATCCAAAGAAATGGAAATGATCTAGTTGTGCTATGATTTAAAGGCAACCTGGAGCCTCTTGTGCTGCCAATATCGTTCCAGTACATGATAACCATATAACCATATAACAATTACAGCACGGAAACAGACCATCTCGGCCCTACAAGTCCGTGCCGAACAACTTTTTTTCCCCTAAGTCCCACCTGCCTGCACTCATACCATAACCCTCCATTCCCTTCTCATCCATATGCTTATCCAATTTATTTTTAAATGATACCAATGAACCTGCCTCCACCACTTCCACTGGAAGCTCATTCCACACCGCTACCACTCTCTGAGTAAAGAAGTTACTGATAAAGGAAACAGATGATAAACTACCAATTTAGTCAATTTCTAGGCGAAACTAATGTAAGAAAGTTAATCCTGTATAAACCATGTTGTGAAATTGTGATAATTATAATGCATTGTTCATTATTGTTTTATACTGTTGTAAGAGATCACAAGTTGAAAATTTTAAAATGTGATGTAATAGTGCTTTCTATCCGATATTAGAGTTATCCAGCATGGAAACAGGCCATTCAGCCCACCTTGTCCTTGCTGATCAAGCTGGTATTTTGGGATAGTCCCATTTGCTTGAATTCACCCCATATCCCTCCAATACCTTTCCATATATCTGTCCACATTTCTTTAGACAGTCATAATTATATCATCATTTTGCCTTTGTAGCTTTCTTTGGCAGCTCATTCCAAATATGAACTACCCTCCAAGTGAAAATTGCCCTGAGATTCTCTTAAATTTCTCCCCTCTTGCTTTTACATTTAAAATCCTCTACCCTGGGAAAAGTCTGTGAGTGTTCACTTTATCCATCCCACTGATGATTCTGTAAATTGGGATAGGTGAAGCAACTTGAATAACAATTAAAATCCAATGACTTCTGAAATGATTGTTTCCTAACTAAATGGGCTGTTGTTATGGTCTGAGCTTTTGTCATGTTCAAACAGGCCACCCTATCATTTCAGTCAGATTCTTCGAAGCAGGTTCATTGTCGATCACAAGTGTTTTTTATGTTAGAATATTTTTCAATAATCAATGATAATCCAAGAGCTGCAGGTACAACACGTCACCTATAATCATATTATTCAAATAACAAACACTGAACAAACTGGGTTTGGGCATGAGTAGAAGACACTGGTCATGTAATGTAACCAAGATCAAAATAAGAACAAATCTATGCTTCTATTTAACTAATGTGAGGCGCTTTAACCTAATTTTACTTCGGAGTCACGTGAGTGACTACGTGAAGAAGACCCCGTCCAGGCGCATAACGTGTCATATCGTCAGACGCATAGCGGCAGCGATCGCGTTGGGAGCAGCAGAGCCCCTCCAAGCGGTGAGTGCAAAAAGCCTGAAGGTAAGTGGTTTCACTTTCGCATTCAGTTCGCTTTCTTCCGGGAGACTTTGTGCTGTGTTCCAGACAAGTCTAACATGGAGAAAGTGCGTAAAGGCAAAGGGAGGCGTACCGCAGGTAAACCTCAAGAGGACCGCGGGTCTGAGAGTAGCGGGCGCCCGATAAAAGAGTCGGTGGCAGAAAAGCCAGTGACTGTAGAAACGGTAACAAAAAGTACCATTACAGCACCTTTAGGGTGTAACGCAAAAAGGAAAACTGATCGGCCAGTAGACTGGAAGAGACAGACCCAGAGGTTACCCCACCTCAGGAAGGCATTATGTCTACTCAGGTCACTAACCTGGAATTCCTCATGGGGAAAATGATTTATCAGGACACATCAGGACACAGGAGGTGTACATTACACGTTGGCCTACAGATGCCAGCGCCAGCAATGTCTCAAGTAAGACAATATATGGGTTGGCCTACAGGAGAGCCAGCACCAGCAAAGTCTGAAGAAAGACAATATAGGAGTTGGCCTACAGTACCTAAGCACCTAAAAAAGGGCTGCCAATGCCAATGTCTTTCGGGAAAGCCCGCGAGGGAATCACTTGCAAAAGGGTTTACTATACGTAGGCTTATGGGAGAGCCAGTGCTAGAAACACCTGAAGCAGGGATACCAGTTCAGCCCCACTATGAGGAGGAATTTCCAGGGCAGCAGGATTCGGATGACGAATCATATGAGGACCAAAGCCCTATAACAGAGCCCAGAATACCAGGTCTGGCCCAAAAACTCTCCGGTCCCAGAGTGAAAGGGGAACCGTTGACAGAGGAAATAGCATTGACTATAAATTACTTGCTCTCCCATCAGTTGACAATGGACGAGACTGTCAAAAAATATGAAACCCCGCAGAATTGCGTACTGCTAGCAGACCCAGCAGTAAATAATTTAATATGGGGCTATTTGGGCACCGCAGTACGCGCACAAGAAATGAAATTACAGCGGGTGCTAAGATTACTGGGGTCACGTATTACGGCTTTTGCCAGAGACCTGGATGAAGAACAAGTGTCTGTGTCACAACAGGATTCCTTAGCACTTATGTGTAATGCACACTTTGAAATAAACTGTATTCATAAAAATGCTATAAGACCTAACATACATCCTAAGTTTGCAGGGCTCTGTAAACCAACTAATATTCAATTGCCTAACCTGCTTTTTGGAGAAGATCTAGCCGAAAGGGTGAAAGACCTGAATGAAGAAGCGAAAACCGTGGGAATGATAAAACCACCGGTGCTCGGCAGATCTGTTCGAAGGCAATTTCCCTACCGAAGGGCGGTGACTGGGGTCGGTGAAGGAACAAGTCGGTCGATCCCATATACGCGTTATTGGCGCAGTGATCCTGGGGCACGTGGAGGTTACAGTGTTCCCACTAGGGGCAGGGGACAACATTTGACACCAGCAAACCCTGAGGCAGGTGGGGATGGTCCTGGAAGAAACATATTAAATGTTTCACATATGCAAGTTGGGGGAAGGTTACAATTCTTCCTAAAAGAATGGCAAAAAATAACATCTGATGCATTTATACTGTGCAGTATTATGGGGTTCAGAAGTGAATCCTACCCATATTTGGATATACATTGGGACATAAGGTATGCAGGCTTCTACTTATCTGTACCTACCCCCCCCCCCCCCCCCCCAAATCCATTTTTTATCAAGAGGCTGCAAGATCTCTGTGCCACGGTTCCTCTGTTGGGTGTTGCTCACAAGCAGCTCTGAGGTGAAGCAGAGCTTGTGTACAACCATTCAAAAACTAAACAGTTCCTTGAGCCTGCTGCAACATTCAGATAAGTACAGGTAAGAAAGTGTAGATACATGGAACTGCAGAAGCTGCAATCTTGAGCAAAACACAAAGTGCTGGAGGACCTCAGCTGGCCAGGCATCATCTGTGGAGGGAATGGACATGCGACGTCTTGAGTCAAGACTTCTTCAGACTATTCGACAAGATGGTATGCAGGCAGTCACATCGCATGGCAGCAAAGACCAACGTTACAATCTGTCATAATTTATGTTGCCTAATGACAATATAATAATAATTGATTAGTGAGGGGGAAAAGATGTAATGGGAACCTGAGGGGTATAAGTCCCTTGAGCCTGTTGCAACATTCAGATAAGTACAAATAAGAAAGTGGAGATACAGAGAACTGCAAGGGTGGTTGATGTATGGAACAAGCTCCCAGAGAAGGTAGTTGGCAGGTACTATGTTTAAGAAACATTTAGACAGGGATAGGAAAGGTTCAGAGGGATATGGGCCAAATGCAGGCAAGTGGGACTAGTGTAGATGAGGCATGTTGGCCAGTGTGGGCAAGTTGCGCCGAAGAGCCCGTTTCCATGCTGTAAGAATATATGACTATGATAACATAATATAAGATAATTTATATCATTTGATCTACAAATCCAGCAAAGGTGCACTTGAAAGACATTCTTGCCATAGAGGGAGTACAGAGAAGGTTCACCAGACTGATTCCTGGGATGGTAGGACTTTCATATGAAGAAAGACTGGATAGACTCGGCTTGTACTCGTTAGAATTTAGAAGATTGAGGGGGGATCTTATAGAAACTTACAAAATTCTTAAGGGATCGGACAGGCTAGATGCAGGAAGATAGTTCCCAATGCTGGGGAAGTCCAGAACAAGGGGTCACAGTTTAAGGATAGGGGGGAAGTCTTTTAGGTCTGAGATGAGAAAATCATTTTTTACACAGAAAGTGGTGAATCTGTGGAACTCTCTGCCACAGAAGGTAGTTGAGGCCAGTTCATTGGCTATATTTAAGAGGGAGTTAGATGTGGCCCTTGTGGCTAAAGGGATCAGGGGGTATGGAGAGAAAGCAGGTACAGGATACTGAGTTGGATGATCCGCCATGATCATATTTAATGGTGGTGCAGGCTCGAAGGGCCGAATGGCCTACTCCTGCACCTATTTTCTATGTTTCTATGTTTCTATGTTTCTATGATTTATTCCTAGAATGGGGAAACATTGAATAGAACGGGCATGTATTCTCTGGAGGATAAAAGAATAAGAGGTGACCTCAATGAAACATAAATGACTCCGAAGACACTTGACAGAGTTACTTGACAGTTTTACCTTGTGTTTCAACCATTTAGAAGTGAGATGAGGATGAATATTTTTATGCGATAAATCTTAGGAATTCTTTACCAGAAAGAACTGTGGATTTGTTACTGAATATTTTTAAGGCTGAAAGAGAAATACTTTAGTCCCCAGGGTTATGGACATCAGGAAGAAAATGGAATTGAAGCTAAAGATCAGATTAGGCATCATCTTATTTAACAACACAGCTGGTTCTAAAGCCCTTGTGACTTTCTCCTGCTTTTATTTCTTGTGTTCCCCTTTAAATAATGTTAGGTTTTCAACTTGCGTAAGTGACCACAATGTTACGTAAGACAACACTGTAGCAATAAACCATTTCCTAAAAGATAATGCTTGTATTTAAATATGATAAGAAGTCAAGTAGAGAATTTGTGCTCTGTAATGTTCCGATGTATATGAGATAATTCCACCTTTCCTTGATTACCGTTGGTTTTTGCATTTCTTCCATTTATTTGTCCTACTGTATATCTCTCATTTCCCTTTCTCCTAAGTCAGTCTGAAAAAGGGTCTCGACCCAAAATGTCACCTATTCCTCTTCTTCAAAGATGCCGCCTGATCTGCTGAGCTACTCCAGCATCAGCAGTTCCTCCGTCCCTACGCGTATGAGATAATGACCACTTTTCTGTTATTCGCGACTGGGTGTGGGATAAATGTTGCCCAGAACACAGGGGAGAAAACTAAACAAATTGTCCCAGAATGAAAAAAATAATTGTCCCAAGGCATTGTCGCTGCCATCTAGCCTCAGGACATGTAAACACAAACCAGAAAAATAACTAAGGTAGACAAAAATGCTGGAGAAACCCAGCAAGTGAGGCAGCATCTATGGAGCGAAGGAAATAGGCAATGTTTCGAGTCGAAACCCTTCTTCAGTTTTTATCCAGAAAAATAACTGCATGCTAATTTTCTCACCATTATTGAGGTTAGAGTCATAGAGAGTAATAGAGAGTCATAGTCTAGAGTGATGCAGTGTGGAAACAGGCCCTTCTGCCCAACTTGCCCACACCAACATATCCCAGCTACACTAGTCCCACCTGCCTGCACTTGGTCCATATCCCTCCAAACCTGTCCTATCCATGTACCTGTCTAACTGTCTCTTAAACGTTGGGATAGTTCCAACCTCCTCTGGCAACTTATTCCATACACTCACCAACCTTTGTGTGAAAAGTTACCCCTCAGATTCCTATTAAATCTTTTCACCTTCATCTTGAACCTTTGTCCTCTGGTCCTCTATTCCCCTACTCTGGGCAAGAGATTCTGTGCATCTACCCGATCTATTCCTCTCATGATTTTATACACTGTTCTGCTAACAATTGACAATGATTAATGACAATACCTGCTTTACCCATGTTAATTATTAAAATCAATTTCATTGTAACTGTAATATCACATATCATTGTGACTTTTCTGATGAGACAGGCGAGACAGTGAAAGATTATATTTCATGAACATGCTATGTCTGGGGAACAGGTGCAAATCTAACACATGATGGCACTTAAACAAAAAACAAAGTCGGAATTCGAAATCAAGGAACTGGTACAAACATTGTGGGCAAAACAAATGGTGGGCTGAAGGGCCCTTTCCTGTGCTCTACTGTTCTATATAACTGCAGATGCTGGTTAATGCACAAAAGTGAAAGGCTAGGATAGAGTGGATGTGGAGAGGATGTTTTCACTAATTAGAGAGTCTAGGACTAGAGGTTATAGCCTCAGAATTAAAGGAGGTTCCTTTAAAAAGATGAGGAGCAATTTCTTTAATCAGAAGGTGGTGAACCTGTGAAATATTTGCCACAGAAGGTTGTGCAGGCCAAGTCAATGGATATTTTTTAAGGCAGAGATAGATTGATTCTTGATTGGTACGGGTGTCAGGGGTTATGGGGAGAAGGCAGGATAATTATTAGGTTAGATTTAACTCTTAGGGCTAAGTGAATCAAGGGAATCAAGGGATACGGGGAAAAAGCCAGAACATGGTTACTGATTTTAGATTCTGGAGAATATGGAAAGGTGATGTTTTGTGTCAAGATCCTTCTTCAAACTGCCTGTCCATGTTCTCCAGAGTTGCTTCCCGTCATGCTGAGTTACTCCGGTGCTTTGTGTTTTTTTGTCCAAGTGGAATTCACTAAGGAAGACACAATCACAAACAATCTCCCAGATGTACTGGAAGACAGAGGATCTAGGGAGACTGATAGAAATTTGCATTAGGTGAGAAATAGTATTAGGTAGACAGATAGGACTGAACACTGATAAATCCCCTGGGCCTGATGGTCTGCATCCCAGGGTACTCAAGGAGGTGGCTCTAGAAATCATGAAAGCATTGGTGATCAGGATCAGGATCAGTTCCTGTGGATTGGAGGGTAGCTAATGTTATCCAACTTTTCAAAAAAGGAGCAAGAGAGAAAACGGGGAATTATAGACGTTAGCCTGACATCGAGGTGGGGGAAGATGCTGGAGTCAATTATTAAAGAAGTAATAACAGGGCATTTGGATAGCAGTAAAAGGATCGGTCCAAGTCAGCATGAATTTACTGTATGAAGGGGATATCTTGCTTGACTAATCTTCTGGAATTTTTTCAGGATGTGACAAGTAAAATGGATGAAGGAGAGCCAGTGGATGTAGTTTATCTGGACTTTCAGAAAGCTTTTGGTAAGGTCCGACACAGGAGATCAGTGGGCAAAATTAGAGCACATGGTATTCGGGGTAGGGAATTGGTTGGCAGATGGGAAACAAAGAGTAGGAAATAAACGGGTATCTGTCAGAATGGCAGTCAGTGGTGCGTGGAGTGCCACAAGGCTCGTTGCTGGGGCTGCAACTATTTACAACTAGACTAAGTGGGACCCGTTGGGTCTCAGTCACACGGGAAACCTGGTCCCCGAACGCAACCCGTTCTCCCAACGCAATATTCCACCACTCACCCATACCCCTAACTGCGCAGGTGCGGCTCATTTCCCTTCATTCCCCAGCACTCCCTCCCCCTCCTCTTCACGTGTGGGAGGGGAGGAAGGTGGGGGGGGGGTGGGGAGGGGGGGAGAGGGAGGGGGGGGAGGGGAGGGGGGGGGGGGAGGGGAGGAGGGAAGGGGGGTTTGTGGGGGGGAGGTGTGGGGTGGGACGGGAGGGGGAGGGGGTGTGGGGAGGGAGGAGAGGGGGTGGTGTGGTGGGGGGAGGGGATGGGAGGTGAGGGGGGTGTGTGGGAAGTGGAGAGGGGAGGGTGTGTGTGTGGGCAGGGTATGTTTTTGGGGGGTGAGGGGAGGGGGGATGTATGAGGGTGTGTGTGTAAGAGAGGGGGGGTGTTGGCAGTGGGGGTGTGGCTATTGGGGGGTTGAGAGGGGGAGGAGTGTGTCGGCGGGGGGTTGTGGGAGGAAGGGGGGTGTATGGGAGGGGGGGGTTTGCGGGTTTGCGGGTGGGGGGTTTTTGAGGGGGCGGGCAGTGTGTGTGGGGGGCTTGTGTGGGGAGGTGTTTGTGGAGGGGTGTGCGGGCGGGGTAGGTGTGTGTGGATGGGTGGGTGGGGTGTGGGGGGCAGGGGTGGTTGAGGGGGGAGGTGTGGGGGGACATGGGGGCAGGGGGTTGAGGGGGGAGGTGTGAGGGCGGGTGGGTTGTGGTGGAGGTGAGGCATGTGGGCGGGTGGGGGTAGTGGGGGGGATGGGTGTGTGGGCAGGGGGGTTGTGGAGAGGAAGGGGACATGTGTGCGGGGGGAGTTGTGTGGGGGGTTTGTGGGCGGGGGAGTTGTGGGGGTGTGTGTGGGTGGGGGAGATAGGTGTGTGGGTGGGGGGGTTGTGGGGGGTGTGGGGAAGGCTGTGGGGGCATGGGGGATTGAGAAGGGGATGGGGATGTGGGGGCGGGGGATGTGTGAGCGGGTGTGTTGGGGGGGAGGTTTGTGGGGGAGGAGTGTGTGTGTGGGGTGATGGTTGTAGGGAGAGAGGGGTTTGTGGGCAGGGGGGGAGGGGGGGAGGGGGAGAAAGCTCAGAGAAAAGATGGGGGAAGAGCAATGTGGGACAGGGGAGTATCACGGGGAAGGGGGGCAAGAACCAGGGAGGGGGACCAGAGGGGAAGGGGCTGGAGCTCGCTTTGCGATGGGGACTCACAGCAGGCGCTGGTTGCTGGTCGTTCTCCTCCGCCGGGGTCAGAGTCCCTGCTTTCCGTTTGCCGATATCAGCGACATCTCCAACTCCGCGCAGCTTCTGGTCCCTCCGAAAATTGTGGCCGGTTAGCGGCCACTGCCTATCATCTACAGTGTCCCTTAGCACGATGGTGCAGGAAGGGGCAGACCGTCCCAGGGAGTGACAGAAGAGTCCAATCCGCGCAGCACTGGCTGGCAGGAGGGGAGGTCGATCTGAGCGTGCGCGTTTTTTAAGATTTTTAAACCAAGCTAACTTTTAAAATACACCACTGATCCGAACAAAACTTGTTGGATTCGCAGCACGGGAGAACGGTGAGTGAGCTGGCTGAAGATTGTAGCGCTATTGCGTACCGTCTTTGCGCAAATAGAAAAAACGCGTGAATCGGAGCACATGATCAGAGTTTTAGTTTGATTTTGCTGATGGAATTAAAAGTAACACAAACTAATTTGCTGTTGACACAAAGCTGGGTGGTAGCGTGAACTGCGAAAAGGATGCTAAGAGGTTGCAGGATGACTTGGACAGGTTGGGTGAGTGGGCAGATGCAGTATAATGTAGATAGATGTAAGGTTATTCACTTTGGAGGCAAAAACAAGTGTAAATTGCTCGTTTCTAAGCTTCTCCCCAGTCTAGTTTCAGTAAAAATACTGAATCAAGCACTTGAAACAACTACGTTTTATTTTAACAAAAGCGCGTCACAGTACCTATCCCACCATGGGTTTGATCCTCGTATCTGCCTGATCAAGGCCTCGCTCAGACAGAGACACTCCAGAGGTTTACGCACTCCCAAGCGCTCTCCCAGAAGATCGATGCTGAACCTCGTGGTAGCGGAGTTTTATATATCCCGGGACCTCGAGGGGACAAACCACATGGAGGTGATCTCTTAATAACCCAATTACAGATATGGATTAATCCCATACATAACAGACATTTCTCTAACCCAATAATACAACAGCTAAATACATTGTATAAGAAAGAAAGCTCTAGAAGGAAGCTAACAAGAACAAACATTGAACATGTGCCCTGAGATTCAAATAATTTCGCCAAGGTTCAGCAGTTCGACCAATCATCGATTAACCAGAATAACCGTCTTGCAACATTATTTATACTGTTTACAATGCTTTTGCAGCGACCCAATAGGTAAAATGCATTTAAGGTTAGTTTGCAAAACTGCTGCACACGTTATCAATTTAAGAGAAACATGGAGAACCCCTGGACCCCTTGCCATCCTGCATATCAGTTTGACCCTAGACTGGCTGGTGCCAATCAAAGCCTGTAAAGTTCAGGGAACCTCCATTTGCTGACAAGGGTTAAGCAATTCTGACAAGTGCAGGGATCCTCCATTTTATGGTGTCTTTAATATAGCCAATATTAACACAAGGAGAGATTATTATCTCAATGGTGTCAGATTAGGAAAAAGGGAAGTGCAACGATACCCGGGAGTCCTTGTACACCAGTCACTGAAAGTAAACATGCAGGTACAGCAGGCAGTGAAGAAAGCTAATGGCATGTTGGCGTTCACAATGAGAGGATTTGAGTACAAGAGTAAAGAGGTCCTTCTGCAGTTGTACAGGGCCCTGGTGAGACCACATCTGGAGTATTGTGTGCAGTTATGGTCTCCTAATTTGAGGCAGTGCAGCGTTGGTTCATGGGGTTAATCCCCGGGATGGCGAGACTGTGATATGAGGAAAGATTGATAAGACTGGGCTTGTATTCACTGGAATTTAGAAGTATGAGAGGCTATCTTCTAGAAATGTATAAAATTGTAAAGGGACTGGACAAGCTAGATGCAGGACAAATGTTTCCAATGTTGGGGGAGTTGTGTATTTGTGGAATTCCCTGCCACGGGAGGCAGTAGAGGCCAATTCACTGGATTAATTTAAAAGAGAGTTAGATAGAGCTCTAGGGGCTAGTGGAATCAAGGGATATGGGGAGAAGGCAGGCACGGGTTACTGAATGTGGATGATCAGCCATGATCACAATGATTGCCAGTGCTGGCTCAAAGGGCCAAATGACCTTCTCCTGCACCAATTTTCTATGTTTCAATGTTTCTAACAGATCAGGCAGCATCTGTGAAGGAAAAAGACAGGCCCCTTCTTCGGACTGATTGGAGTAGGGAGGAGAAAGCTGCAAAGAGAGGTGGGGTTGGGAGAAAGTCTGCCAAGTGACAGTGGATATAGATGAGGGAGCAAATGGCAAATGGGTGAAATATGTGCTAAAAGATAGTTTAAAAAAAGATGAAAGCGTGTCAGATAAGGAAGGGAGGAGTGAAATGTAAAGCTGGAGTGAGGGATGTGGGAAGAAAGGGACTGGGGTGATAAAAAAGGGAATGTGGGACTCGAGGTTAAGAGATGAATGTACAAAAGAGTAGATGGGGTGGTGGGAGTAAATGGGAGGAATGTGTGCACTTCAGTGTAGTGGGTAGTGGGCAGGGCAGGGAAAAGAGTTTAGTTTAGTTTAGAGATACAGCGCAGAAACTGGTCCTTTGGCCCGCCGAGTCAGCATCAAGTGAGAGTTAGCTTTTGCTCTTAGGGCTAAGGGGAATCAAGGGACATGGGGAGAAAGCCGGAACGGGGTACTGATTTTAGATGATCAGCCATGATCATATTGAATGGTGGAGCTGGCTCAAAGGGGCGGAAATCGCTATCAAACATGGGGGGGGGGGGGGGGGGGGGGGACACACATACAATATTTTTTGCGCCGCTCATGCATGCGCACACACATACACACACACATGGGGTTCCAATCGGCCCGTTCACGGGGCCTTTCATCGCCCGATAGGGCTTCAACATCGGGAGCCTCGATCGCCTCGACGCAGCAATTTGACTGCGGATTGGTGGAAGATCCCGCGGACGATTTTAAGCCGCGTTGAGCCAGGTGATGAAAAGCCTCGCAAATGGGCCGATTCAAGCTCCGCTCTATGATCTTTGCTTCACCAGGACGTCTCCCTCCTCCAATCACTGCGCTCTATCCTCAGTCCCACCCCCCTACTTTCGCCTCTGACCATGCAACTTTAATTAGGCAACACAGCTTTAGCATTTCCAAACAAAATGCAACACAGCTTTAGCATTTCCAAACCAAAGGCAACACAGCTTTAGCATTTCCAAACCAAAGGCAACACAGCTTTAGCATTTCCAAACCAAAGGCAACACTGCTTTAGCATTTCCAAACCAAAGGCAACACTGCTTTAGCATTTCCAAACTATATTTTCAAACTACATTAAGGGCACTGACAGGTCAGTAAAACCACTCACAGTTTAGTAGACATGTGTTCAGTGTTATTCACAGCTCAGAATGAGAGACGTGACCCTCTTGCTCCCCCATCTTGCAGAGACTGACTGAGGTACTCAACACTTCCGGGTTTTATGGTCCCTCTGGAAGGGGCGTGGCCTTCAGGAAAGAGAATCTCAACATTTGTTAAACAGTAATAACTCTTTTATTTTTAATCGATGGGGAAAATCCTCTTGTCCTTTGCAGCGGAGGGGGGCTCTGAGTAAGATGGCCAAAAATTACAGCCAAACGTCGTAGCATTTTTTTTCTAAAATCAATATACAGAACAACAGGGACTGGTCCAGATCAGACTTTTAGTACTATAGATAGATGTCCATTTCCTTCACACCTCCATTCCCTCTTTAGGACTCTCCAGTTCCTCTTTGAACAGAGACCAAACAGTTCCCTTCATCTAACATTCTTCTCCACCTGGCCCCCTCATTCTCTTCTTCACTCTTAACAACTTCTCTTTTGACTCCTCTCACTTATTTCAAGCCATGTGAAGCTACAGGCATTCATGCGTGTCCTATTTGTTGGTTACACTGAACAGTCCTAGTTCCAAATGAACTCTGGTACCATTCCCCATTTTTTCACTACTGCACATCAAGGCTGCCTGATGCAGAACATGTTGATTTTTATCGACTTTACTACTAAACCTCTCTCAAATCCACTTGGACTATCTCTGACCTCACTTTCTCCTTTCTTGATCTCTCTGTCCCCATCACAGAGGCCAGACTATCACTGACACCCACAGATACCTTGACTACACCACCTCCCACCCTACCACTTGCAAGGACGCCATTCTTTACTCTCAATTGCTTCAGCTTATTCTCATCTACTTTTACATAGATAATGTTTAGAGGAATGTGGGCCAAATGCGGGTAAATGGGACAAGCTTTGTTGCGGGGCATCTTGAGTTTGGCCAAAGGGCCTGTTTCCATGCTATAGGGCACTCTGATTCTATAGCTCTTCTAAATCAATCTAAATCAATATTACTTTTGCAAATTACAAACAATAGAGCTGTGTTTAGTGATTCCACCTAAATCTAAAAGCAGGCATTTCAACATTAAGATGTTGAGGACACAAAGTTCGAAAGTAACTTTGCAGGTCAGGCAGTAACTCTGGAGAATGCAAGACCCGAAACATCACCTATCCATGTTCTACAGAGATGCTGCCTGACCTGTTGATTTACTCCAGCTGTATCCTTTTGTGTACTACCCAATCTTATGCAGTATCTTGTTTCTACATTAAGATTTTGAGTATAGTTCCTTGATGTTTGCACCAGTTTAAGATGTTGAAGCTGTAATTTACTAATTTTGAATATCTCTTACATGATACATATACACCGGGTCCCTTCCTTCTTTGTTGTTGTTTTTATTATGTGTTAAATGTATGTTTTTAGTGTTTTTAGGGGGGGGGGGGGGGAACTTTTTTACAGTCTCTTACCTTGATGGAGATGCGATTTATTTCCTCTGGGTGTCTGGTTTCCTCCCACATCCTAAACATTTTCAGCTAGGTTGGTAATTGGTCAGGAAGGAACTGCAGATGCTGGTTCACACCAAAAATAGACACAAATTGCTGGAGTAACGGCTGGAGAAACGTCACCCATTCCTTCTAAACCAAGATGCTGCCTGTCCCGCTGAGTTACTCACGACATTTTGTGTCTATTTTAGGTTAATTGTAAGTTGTCCGTGGTGTGCAAGTGAGTGGTAGAATTTGATGGGAATTTGTGGAGAATAAAATGGGATTTGGGTGGGATTAGTTGAATATTGGTGTGGATACAGTGGGCTGATGGGCCTGTTTCCATGCTGCATGTCTCTATGACTAGAACTATTCACATACAGCACTGAATGAAATATAAACATATTTCATTCAGTGCTATTTTAAGTGTGGTTAAATTAATGCATACAGTTGTGATAGGCTTATACAATATACAACTATTTATACACCAGAGTTTACTTAGCAGTTCTAAATTACATTAATTATAATAAACAAAAGATATTGCGTGGAATTCAGAAGTAGATCTAACATGAAAACCAGGATTGCAATAATTACAATTTGAACATGAACAGCTGATAGAATTACTAACCTGAATGTGCAATACACATTTTAAAAAACATTATAATTTGAAATGGTTGTATGTCATGATCTGTGTGGTGGAATAAATAAAACAAGACAGGTATTTGGTTCCTCCGAAGGGGCCACCAGGAATAATGTTCCAGATAAACAGAACACAAAGTGCTGGAAGGGGTCAGGCTGCATTTGAGGAGGGAATGGACTGAAAACGTTGAAGTTCAAGACTCTTTTTCAGACTAAACTTAACATTTAAAAAAATCACAAACAGGAATCATATTTCCTCAACTGCTGTAGTTACTTCTATTAAAACCAACACTTAAAAACAGCTAAAGGTGAAAGACGAAGTAGATTGTGCAAAACTCCTCCAATGTTGAAATAGCTAGATTAATCAAAAAGTAAGGATAAGAATCTGAAGTAGTTCGATCTGTCCCATGCCACGTGTCAAAGTGTAAAAGTGTAAAAAAGAAAAAAAAAAACAAAGATGAAGAGGGTTTATAATGAGATGTGGCTAATAAAGCGAGATGCTTTCACGGTGTAGTTGTGAGGAGGCGAAGAAAGAGTGTGTTGGACAAGCTCTTTGGATGGTAATTCGAGGAGAGAACAAGTGATCCCGTACAATGCTAACCATATAATATAAAATAGAGAAGAACGAGTGAGGGCAATATGGGTCCCTCTACAATCGCTGCATAGATGCACTTAAGATGCACTTAACTGTTTTCTCTCTCCACAAATACCGCTCCTGTTTTTCCCTTCCTCTTTTCATCATCTGCATATTTTTTTTTTGTAGCATGTTAACTTAAATTTCTTCCTCGTGCTAATCTAAGCGAGAAATGTATTCCTCGTGCTAATCTAAGCACAGTGTGTGAAACAAAAGTGGCGGGGTCTCTTGTCTCAAACTTCTGGTACTCGCCAGGCCCCACTGAATCTCTAGCGCCTTGTCCTCCAATATGTCAGGTGCAAATGAAAGCGCGGCATGAAAAGGAAGGTTGCTGGTTTGGAATTGCACAGATGTTTGGAAGCGACTTGGCAGCTGCTTTTATGATCATCAGCAAGTAATCCAATGCTATTAGGAGCGCATTTATCATATGCGGTTGGTGGGCAGCATTTATAAATCATCCGTGTCGCCTCGTATAAAAAATGAGATTAAGTCTAATAAGAAACTAACACATTAAAATTACGTGACAGTCGCGTTAACCGGCTGGTAGGAAAATGTGTCCAGAGAGATCCCACGAACCTGCCTAGTATTTCCAGCACTTTGTGTTTTTTTTTTAAATTAGGGTTCCCCAGTTAGAATGGGATATTCTGGAAAAGATACGCGGTCCATTAGCAATGATCCTTTGATTCCCCGATATCCCGAGGGTCCGCGCATTGTCCCTGGAGCTTTCACTCAGAGGATCAATTGTGTTCCAACTAACAGAAATTCTCTCTAACCAGCACTTCTCTAAACAACACTTCTTCAGACCCAGTCCCGACCGAAACATCGCCTATCCGTTCCCTCCACTGATGGATGCTGCCTGACCCGCTGATTTCCTACAACACTTTGTGTTTTGCAGGTTTCCAGCACCTGTAGTTTGTTGTATCCCAGATGTATATCGAAACCCTTTCAAAGATTTACCACCTGCTGATCTTTCTCAGTTTCCTCACTGCCCTGAAAATTCGTATTTAGGAGGAAACAGATCAAATCGGTGGGTTCAGGAGTTCCAAACTGCTCTGGGAAGAGTTGGTTGCTCCAGAGGTAAATCCCGTGCTTCAGGAAGAGAGTGAATACATTGCTTGGAGATGAATTATTTCAGAAATAATTGAGATTCTGCATACAACCGAAGTACATCGCGATTATAACATGATTTGTAAACTTGCAAAATGTGTCCTCAACTAGCAAGAGCAATCATAGAAGCAACTACAAGAAACGGCAAATGCTGGTTTACCAAAAAAAAACACACTAAGTGGGTGGAGTAATGCCCCTGGCCCAAAGGAAACCTGAACGGAAACCTCTGGAGACTTTGCGCCCCACCCAAGGTTTCCATGCGGTTCCCGGAGGTTGCAGGTGGTTGCCGGAGGTTACAGGTAGTGGAAGCAGGTAGGGAGACTGACAAAAACCTCCGGGAACCGCACGGAAACTTGGGTGGGGCGCAAAGTCTCCAGAGGTTTCCGTTCAGGTTTTCTAAGTGGGACAGGGGCATAACTCAGCGGGTCAGGCAAGATCTCTGAAGAACACGGATAGGTGACCTTTCGGGTCTGGTCGTGTCTGAAGAACGGTCCGGACTCCGTAACTGTGTGTCTTTTTCGATAGTAGATGCAAGTGAGTAGATTCCAGTTGTCGCTCCTGTCTTGCGACCCGCGGCCCCTTTCTGCTACCACCGGGGCTGCACAAATTTCCAAAGAAACTTTCTCACGTCTCGGATAACGAAATATCGTTTAATTCTACAGTGAAGTGGTGCGGAGCGACGCGTTGCCGAGATTGTTTGCCTGAATTATAGAATGAGCTCGAAACCCAAGTGAACGAGAACTGATGCCGATAACTTACACTGTGCCTGGACCACACAAGTGTCGGAAATGTGTTTCGGAGGTCAGTCACGGAGCGTTATGGACAAAATATAAATCGCTGCGCTCCAGCATTAACTTCGACCTGATGAGGCTGTTCTGTGAGTCGGTCTTGGTGCCCGTTAAATGGATGGGGAAACCTGCAGAAAGTCTGAACCCTTTTCCCAGTCGAAATGCCAAAGCCTAGAGGCATAGCTTTAAGGTGAACGTGACAAAGTTTAAAGAAGTCGTGCAGCGGCAAGTTATTTGTCACACAGAGGGTACTTGGAACAGGTTGCCGGGGGCAGTGGTGGAAGCAGATACGATAGTGGCGTTTAAGATGCTTTTAGATACAGGGGGTGGAGGGAGGTGGATGGGATTATATGCAGGCAGAGGAGATTAGTTTCACTTGGTATCATGTGTAGGAAAGAACTGCAGATGCGGGTTTAAATTGAAGGCAGTTTCTCTGGAGAGAAGAACTACGTGACATTTCCGGTCGGGACCCTTCCTCAGACTGAGAGTCAGGGAAGAGGGAAACGAGTGATATGAAAAGGTACATAGAACAAATGGATAAGAGCTATGCAAAATAACACATTAAAACCGGCAATGACGATCAAGTAAAGGTGGAGTAAAAGGGTTGCAACTCACGGAAGAAGATGTACTCGGTGTAGCTGCTCCACATCTTGTCATCTCTGTACTGGTTGATGAAGGTGGCCGTGCCCGTGGAGTTACAGGCCACCATGTGGAATCCTGCCTCGGACAGCCGGTCGAAAGCTTGCTCCAGGTAAGTGAACTTCAGGTAAAACCTGGACGTGTACTTCTCAGGGGGCCGATCGGGGTCCCGGCTCTCGTTCAGGGTGTCGCCAAAAACCTCCTTGGCCAGCGCGATGCGTCCGCACACCATGATTCTGGCCACCCTGCGGAACTTGGCGTCGGCCTGGCTGTCCCGCACCAGGGTGTAGGAGCCCCGGTAGCCGATGGTGATGAAGCCAGTCTTCTTGTCGGACGTCCCGCCCTTGGGCACCATCTCGCTGCCCTGCGAGTTCTCCTCCGCGTCGCTTTGCGCCGCATCCTCGGCCACCGAGCCCTGCTTGACCATCACCTTGGGGGCCAGAACCCTGGTCAGTTCCCCCAGCTGGAAGTGCTCCGCTTCCCTCAGCAGCCTCTCCTTCTCCGGGAAGTGGTCGGGAAGCACCAGCTGCTTGTCCCGCAGATAGTCCAGGATGTACCTGAAGAGGAAACCGTCCCGGTCCAAGAAATACCGGCCCCTGTTGTCCCGGGGAAGCACCTGGACGCTGTTCTTGGAGAAGAGGTGAGCCAGCAGCGAGTCGGACACACTGACCAGTGTGTGGTGCTTGGTCACATACACCTGTCCTCCCACGTTCAGCTCCACCACCTCGGGGAAGGGGGCGGCCGACATCTCGCTGATGGGCAGGATGCTGTCGCGGACAGCCATGGCTCCGACCAACCCTTGGGTCCGGGGACTGACTGAATGTCGGGCAGGCTGTCTGTTGCACCGAGCTCAGCCCGCGGCCACCGCTCTGCGCATCGCTCAGTCGGCGGCACCACCTGAAGGCGCGGGCAGGGCGGGGTAGACTGTGTGCATGTATGTGTGTGTATGTGTATGTATGTGTGTGTGTGTGTGAGTGTGTGTGTGCGCTGGAGAAAAGCCGCCACCAACTCCCGGCAACGTTATACAGGAGTCTGGGGAAGCTCCCTGACGTCACGCCGGCTGCAAGCAACTCCTCGCCAAGACATGGTCTCAGACTCCACAACACCAGCCTCGCCGCTGCTGGGCTCCGCGCTAAACACACGGCGCCTGCCCCACACCATTAACTCTTTACATATTTTCAAACAACTTTCCAAAGGTGCGCTTTTATAACCCTAAGATCTACTTGCATACCCGGCATGGCTCCTCCCAACTTAAAACTACCCCGACCGCTCCTGTTGTGTCGATTGAACAACACGAAAGGGCGCAGTTTTCTCTAATCGCCGGCAGTAATAGAGCGATTTTAGAGCAGAACTCTACGCGTTTACGGCGCCGAAAATCACATTTATAAGAAGATAAACACAAAATGCTGGAGTAACTCAGCGGGACAGGCAGCATCTCCGGAGATAAGGAATAGGTGACGTTTCGGGTCGAGACCCATTTATAAGACCATTTATAAGAAGGGTCTCGACCGGAAACGTCACATATTCCTTCTCTCCAGAGATGCTGCCTGTCCCACTAAGTTACTCCAGCATATTGTGTCTAACACATTTAGTAGGGATTTAATAGGGAACTTTATATTGTTAGATACAATTTATATTTTGTATTAGTTTTTTTTTAAGATTTAAGCTTTGTGAATATTAATATAGGTTTAAACTATATGATCAAATAAAACGGGGAAAACTTACTGGGACTACTAAATGTTTTAAATGGCGTGGTGGAGGTCCATTGAGTGTAAATATAACATACAATATACTGGCTGAAATGGAAATTGCATTTGTTTTATCTGTCAATTGTATATATGAGTGTAAATTCGAGTCTCTGTACAGAACGATTAAACGATGTTTTTAAGAAGGAACTACAGATGCTGGAAAATCGAAGGTACACAAAAAAGCTGGAGAAACTCAGCGGGTGATGCAGCATCTATGGAGCGAAGGAAATGGGCAACGTTACGGGCAAAGTCACCGTCCCACGATGTTATTGCTAGCTCTTTGTCAATTCTGTAAAAACGCACACCGTCACATTATCCACGTTTAAGGCATATTTCGAACCAGCAACATTGATGTCCGAATGTGTATAATCTTCTTCTTTCAGATACAAAGGTAACGTGCATGTATGGATGAGGAAATTGAGCGGCGTTATTCCAGCAGTATAGTCTAAATTGCTCAATAGGTTTTAAAATTAAGCTGTAGTTAACTATAAAACAGTGCATTTACCAAAGTCCAAAATAAAATGACTGCTAAAAATGTTCATTTGCAAATATTTGAGAAATAGTGAGATTGGAGGCATAACGTGGGTTAATTAGCGAGTCCGTCGGTGTTATTGCGATTCAGAAGTAATTCATCAAGGAGCCATGCAAAGCAATTATATCGACTAGCATGACATGCCATGAGAGGAACAGCCTTGGGTTTGTGACTATTGGTTGTGCACGGGCTTAGTCCCACTTGGGCGCCAGGGGAATGTGGATGGATGCAAAGCCCATCCCCACACAGGCGAGAGCAAAAACAGCGAGTGACTCGCCTGAGGCTGCACTGGAGCGCTTCTTAGCGTACGGGTTGAGAATAACACCGGATTGGAACTGATATATCAACAGATTGCGTGATGTGGGGAAAGAAACCGAAAAGTGGGAATGGGAGAAACAATATAGTACTTAAAGAGGCGAAATTAGGAAATTCAAACATGCACGTTTAAACTGCCAAGGCAACAATTGTTTATTATAATACATGAAAAACGTCCCTTGTTCTGATCTGTTGCAGTGCCACGGGAACCAATTTTAATCAACGTGTAGGAAAGAACTGCAAATGCTGGTTTATATCAAAGAGACACAAAGTGCTGGGATAATTCAGCGGCCAGGCACCATCTCTGGAGGAAAGGAATTGGTGACGTTTAGGACGTTTAGAAATAGGTAAATCATTCCTATTCTCCAGAGATGCTGTCCGACCCGCTGAGTTATTCCAGCATTCTGTGTCTACAGTTGTAATCAATATTTTGTTTTATCTTTGCAGTGTCGCTTTCCTCGCCCTGATTATTTAAAACTGGATTACTTTGGTTCGATTTGTCGATATCACAGATATCGACAAAGTACGTGCTGATAATTCAAATACTACAGCATGAAATAAAAAGAGAATTTTAAAAATGTAAGCGCTGTCAATACAAAATAGAAACAAAAAATGCTGGATAAGTGGAATCACATTAAAAAATTTCAAATGCTGGAAAAACTCGTCAGGTAACATTTGGGGGAAAGAAACGTTAACTGTTTCTCTTTTCACAAATGCTGCCTGACCCGAATTATCCCAGCATTTTCTGTTTTCATATGAAACTAGACCAAGTGGGACTCGTTTGGTCCCTGTAAACTAGCCAAGAATATAAAGCAGGATAGTAAAAGCTTCTTTAGGTAAGTGAAGATGAAAAAAATAGTCAAGACTGGATTACTTTGTTAAATGGTGGCCGATTGGGAAAGGGGGAGATGCAGCGAGACCTGGGTGTCATGGTACACCAGTCATTGAAGGTAGGCATGCAGGTGCAGCAGGCAGTAAAGAAAGCGAATGGTATGTTAGCTTTCATTGCAAAATGATTTGAGTGTAGGAGCAGGGAGGTTCTGCTGCAGTTGTACAGGGTCTTGGTGAGACCACACCTGGAGTATTGCGTGCAGTTTTGGTCTCCAAATCTGAGGAAGGACATTGTTGCCATAGAGGGAGTGCAGAGACGGTTCACCAGACTGATTCCTGGGATGTCAGGACTGTCTTATGAAGAAAGACTGGATAGACTTGGTTTATACTCTCTAGAATTTAGGAGATTGAGAGAGGATCTTATAGAAACTTACAAAATTCTTAAGGGGTTGGACAGGCTAGATGCAGGAAGATTGTTCCCGATGTTAGGGAAGTCCAGGACAAGGGGTCACAGCTTAAGGATAAGGGGGAAATCCTTTAAAACCGAGATGAGAAGAACTTTTTTCACACAGAGAGTGGTGAATCTCTGGAACTCTCTGCCACAGAGGGTAGTTGAGGCCAGTTCATTGGCTATATTTAAGAGGGAGTTAGATGTGGCCCTTGTGGCTAAGGGGATCAGGGGGTATGGAGATAAGGCAGGTACGGGATACTGAGTTGGATGATCAGCCATGATCATATTGAATGGCGGTGCAGGCTCGAAGGGCCGAATGGCCTACTCCTGCACCTAATTTCTATGTTTCTATGTTTCTATGATAGACAGAGTTGACGTGGAAAAGCTTTTCCGACTGAGAGTAGGGAAGATTCAAACAAGGGGACATGACTTGAGAATTAAGGGACTGAAGTTTAGGGGTAACATGAGGGGGAACTTCTTTACTCAGAGAGTGGTAGCTGTGTGGAATGAGCTTCCAGTGAAGGTGGTGGAGGCAGGTTCGTTTTTATCATTTAAAAATAAATTGGATAGTTATTTGGATGGGAAGGGAATGGAGGGTTATGGTCTGAGCGCAGGTATATGGGACTAGGGGGGGAGATTATGTGTTCGGCACGGACTAGAAGGGTCGAGATGGCCTGTTTCCGTGCTGTAATTGTTATATGTTATATGGTTATATGGTTAACATAGGAGGGGGGAACATGGAGAACAGGGATATGGGGCAGACAGGAGTACAGAGAAACACGGATATTGGGGAATAGGGCAGACAGTACGACAGTATGACATAGGTATAGGGGAATAGGAGGATAAGGTAGAGAGGTGGGTGTGAAGCAAAGCCTAGCAAATGATAGAGAGAGGTGGACACAAAATGTTGGTATAACTGCGGGTCAAGCAGTGTCTCTGGTGAAAAGTCATAGGTGATGGTTTGGGTCGAAACCCTTCTTCCATGTAAATCAGCATCGGCAGTTCCTTCCAACACAAATAAAAGTGGGATACTGGTGAGGGGTTGTTTGGTAGACTGCACCCAACATTGGCGTAAAACTCATTTCCATTGTTGTTAAAGAATACTTGTACAATTTTAACATTACATCCCAACTTCTATACTCAATGCTCTGATTTATAAAGGCCAGCACACCAAAAGCTTTCTTTACCACCCTATCTACATGAGATTCCATTTTCAGGGAACTGTGCACAGTTATTCCCAGATCCCTCTGTTCACCTACATTCTTCAATTCCCTACCATTTACCATGTACGTCCCATTTTGATTTGTCCTGCCAAGATGTAGCACCTCACACTTATCAGCATTAAACTCCATCTGCCATCTTTCAGCCCACTCTTCCAACTGGCATAAATCTCTCTGTAGACTTTGAAACTCTACTTCATTACCCGCAACCCCACCTATCTTAGTATCATCTGCATACTTACTAATCCAATTTACCACACCATCATCCAGATCATTGATGTACATGACAAATAACAGTGGACCCAACACAGATCCCTGTGGCACCCCACTCGTCACTGGCCTCCAACCTGACAAACAACCATCCACCATTACTCTCTGGCATCTCCCATTCAGCCACTGTTGAATCCATCTTGCTACTCCACCATTAATACCCAACCATTGAACGTTCTTAACCAACCTTCCATGAGGAACCTTGTCAAAGGCCTTACTGAAGTCCATATACACAACATCCACTGCTTTACCCTCATCAATTTCCCGAGTAACATCTTCAAAAAATTCAAGAAGATTAGTTAAACATGACCTTCCAGGCACAAATCAATGTTGACTGTTCCTAATCAGACCCTGTTTATCCAGATGCTTATATATATTATCTCTAAGTATTCTTTCTATTAATTTGCCCACCACTAATGTCAAACTAACAGGTCTATAATTGCTAGGTTTACTCTTAGACCCCTTTTTAAACAACGGAACAACATGCGCAGTACGCCAATCCTCCGGCACTATTCCCGTTTCTAATGACATTTGAAATATTTCTGCCATAGCCCCTGCTATTTCTACACTAACTTCCCTCAATGTCCTAGGGAATATCCTGTCTGGACCTGGAGACTTATCCACTTTTATATTTCTCAAAAGTGTCAGTACTTCCTCTTCTTTGATCCTCATAGTTTCCATAGCTACTCTACTTGTTTCCCTTACCTCACATAATTCAATATCCTTCTCCTTGGTGAATACCGAAGAAAAGAATCTGTTCAATATCTCCCCCATCTCTTTTGGCTCTGCAGATAGTTGTCCACTCTGACTCTCTAATGGACCAATTTTATCCCTCGTTATCCTTTTGCTATTAATATAGCGGTAGAAACCCTTCGGATTTACTTTTACCTTACTTGCCAAAGCAACCTCATATCTTCTTTTAGCTTTTCTAATTTCTTTCTTAAGATTCTTTTTACATTCTTTATACTCCTCAAGCACCTTATTTACTCCATGCTGCCTATAATTATTGTAGATAATTGTTCTCCTATTCCCCCACTTCTTATTCTGAGCGGAGATTTGTATTAAAGTAGAAACCAGATATACATCCAATGAAACTGAATCCTACATTACCTTGCCAATGAGAACATAGATCTACAGTCTATTGGAATTCCTGTCACAGCTTAAGGATAAGGGGGAAATCCTTTAAAACCGTGATGAGAAGAACATTTTTCACACAGAGAGTGGTGAATCTCTGGAACTCTCTGCCACAGAGGGTAGTTGAGGCCAGTTAATTGGCTATATTTAAGAGGGAGTTAGATGTGGCCCTTGTGGCTAAGGGGATCAGGGGGTATGGAGAGAAGGCAGGTACGGGATACTGAGTTGGATGATCAGCCATGATCATATTGAATGGCGGTGCAGGCTCGAAGGGCCGAATGGCCTACTCCTGCACCTAATTTCTATGTTTCTATGTTTAGAATGGGATGGGACAATCAGAGAGAGGGACAATTGGGCATGTGTAACAGGGAAACACAAAGTATTGGTTGAGTTCCATTCCCAGTCAAGTTTCTGCTATCAAGCAATAATTGTGAGTTAAAACGCAATTTGATAGCATTCAATGCACCATAGATCCGAGACAACGTGCTGTATAAATGTGAAATTGGTTGAAGTTAATTCAGATCAATATATCCAAATTGAATTTGATTACTGACGTAACAGGAATTTTTTCCCTTCTGCTGCATCTGAAATCGTCAAAGTAAGCCAGCAAGACAATTGATAATTAAAGGATAACTGCAGAATTGATGTGATTAAGTGGAATGTGATCTGATATGGTGCAGTAATTAATGGCTAGCTCAGCTCATTGTAAAGCATCTGTCTGAACAAGAAAGAGAGCATTAAAGTTGCTGCCAGCAACATGACAGTGTAACAAGGCATTAAATGTATTTGATCAGATCAGGTTAAAATCTAGGTGACTTTCATTTTCAGTAAGAGTGTAAAGGCTTTGGTAACTTTGGAAGAAAGAAACAGAGCAGCCGAGACCACTAGCTTTTGCTTCCTCTAAAGCTGAAAAGTAATCACTAAATAACGTGTGAAATAATGTCAATGTAACAAATTAAGTAAAAATGTGTCCATTGCTTTCTGATGCATTTTTCTAATCACCCTTAGATGAACCAGTTCAATCTCATGTATAACTAGGTTTTCAATTTGTAAGCTTTCCTCTTCCAGTGGAAAAGATTATCAGATGTAGTTGGATCAAAGAATAAAGTTAAATATATACATTAAGTTCTGGAGTAACTCAGCGGCTCAGGCAACATCTCTGGAGAAAACGGATGGGTGTTGTTTCGGGTCGGGACTCTTCTTCATATGGATATGCTGCTTTATTCTGAAGAAAACATAATACCATGATATGTTCTACAAAAAAATCAGAGACAAATATACTTTGTTATGCTATGATAAAGCATAATCACAAAATGTTTAGTTTTATTTAGTTTAGAGATACAGCGTGGAAACAGGTCCTTCGGCCCATTGGGTCCGCGCCGACCAGCGATCCCCGCTATCGAGGATCAACATTGTTCCTACACCCACTAGGGACAATTTACATTTTTTACCAAGTCAATTAACTTACAAACTACTATGTATTTGGAGTGTGGGAAGAAACCGAAGATCTCGGAAAAACCCACGCAGGTCACGGGGAGAATGCACAAACTCCATACGGACAGCACCCGTAGTCGGGATCAAACCCAGGTCTCCGGCGCTGCATTCACTATAAGAAAGCAACTGACATGAGCCAACAATCTTCCATTTTGAAGACAAGGAATAGGTATCAATGGACGCAATTTGAAAGGTAAAAAATCCTTTGACATGCCTTTTAAGGGGAAGGAATCACATTTTTTTTCACACTTTATATTCATTTTCAGCATCACCCTTTTCAAAGTCAGGTAAGGCATTGGTCACCTGCGTATCTGACAATAACAGCTTTTTAGTTTTAGAGATACAGCGTGAAAATTGGCCCATTGGCTTATTACTCAATTACCCTGACAACCATTAATCACCCATAGACATTAGTTCTATGTTATCTCACTTTCTCATCCACTCCTTAAACACTAGGGGCAATTTTCAGAGGCCAATTAACCTACAAACCTGTATGTGGAATGTGGGAGGAAACCGGAGCATCCGGAGGAAACCCCTGTGGTTACAAGGAAAACATGCAAACGGCACAGAGACGGCACCTGAGGTCAGGGTCGAACCTGATCTTTGGCACTGTCAGGCAATAGCTTAACAGCCACACGATTGCACTGTCTAATCTTAGTATGCCACATGAAAGATGGGCCTGATGAAGGATCCAATTCTAGATGCCAAATTCAACCCTGTAGACCAGTGGAAATGGGAATCTCTAGAATAGATGTAACAAATTTCCTACTTTGTTCTTCGAGGGATAGGATTTATAGGTGAGCATTATCTCAATAAAGACCTGTCCAAGTGGAACGTTTCTGTAAAGCAATTACAACAGTGTATTTTTGGTTGTCTCACCCAGCACTGCTACTGATGAGATATAGGGTGAGAAACTGAGACAAATCTGAATACAAATCTGAGGTAATGGTAGGTCCGGTTGCAATTAGAACATTTTGGACATGTCAGAAAGTATTGAGAGATGGTTAGTGAAGACAAATTAAATCACTTGTGGAGAACAGAGTTCAGGCTTGTTCACGCTTCAGTGATGTGGACAATGCAGGATTTTGAAGCTTATCACAGGAGTGTTGCGCTCAGTCTTGGTAAGTCTGAAACAAAAAACAGAGCAAGGGATGTGGGCAGTGGCCTCGAAACTTAGGGTACAGAGCCCAATTTCTCATTAAAACTTCCAGCAAAAAACCTCAAGCAAATCAGCCAAAATCTTGTTTCAGCCATTTACTTGGTAAGATCCAGCTCAGACCTGAGTACTGTGTTCAGTTTTGGTCATCATGTTATAGGAAAGATGTCGTCACTTTGGAAAGGGTGCAGAGAAGATTTATGTGGTTGTTGCCAGGGATTGAGGGTCTGAGCTACAGGCAGAGGTTGAGCAGGCTAGGACTCTAGAATAGATATCCTAGCCTGCTCAATAGACTCTAGAATTGAATAGAATAGAATAGACTCTAGAATTGAAAGTAGGCATGCAGGTGCAGCAGGCAGTGAAAAAAGCGAATGGTATGTTAGCATTCATAGCAAATGGATTTGAATATAGGAGCAGGGAGGTTCTACTGCAGTTGTACAGGGTCATGGTGAGACCACACCTGGAGTATTGCATACAGTTTTGGTCTCCTAATCTGAGGAAGGACATTCTTGCCAGAGAGGAAGTACAGAGAAGGTTCACCAGACTGATTCCGAGGATGTCTGGACTTTCATGTGAAGAAAGACTGGATAGACTCGGCTTGTACTCAATAGAATTTAGAAGATTGAGGGGGGATCTTATAGAAACTTAGAAAATTCTTAAGGGGTTGGACAGGCTAGATGCAGGAAGATTGTTCCCGATGCTGGGGAAGTCCAGAACAAGCGGTTACAGTTTAAAGATAAAGGAGAAATCTTTTAGGACTGAGACAGAAAAACATTTTTTACACAGTGGTGAATCTCTGGAATTCTCTGCCACAGAATGTAGTTGAGGCCAGTTCATTGTCTATATTTAAGAGGGAGTTAGATGTGGCCCTTGTGGTTAAAGGGATCAGGGGGTATGGAGAGAAGGCAGACACAGGATACTGAGTTAAATGATCAGCCATGATCATATTGAATGGCGGTGCAGGCTCAAAGTGCCGAATAGCCTACTCCTGCACCTATTTTCGATGTTTCTCTGTTTCTATTCCTTGAAACGCAGGAGGATGAGAGGTGATCTTATATGCAGTCTTATCTTAGGATGGGACTCCTAACACTAGGTAAGAAATCCATCTGTGTTAGCAATGAATAACATCCATTTGGACAGGTGCATGGATAGGAGAGGTTTAGAAGGATATGGGCCAAACGCAGGCAGGTGGAACTAGTGTAGATGGGGCATGTTGTCGACATGGGGTAGTTAGGTTGAAGGGCCTAGTTCCACGATGTATGACTCCAATAGAATTTGATGGGATAACAGGGAGGACTGAAACTTAAAATTAATTGAAAAGTGTAATAAATGTAACATTGGTAATTTAAAATTGAAGAAGTGAGAGAGAGGAATCATGAATAGAGAATTGATTGGCAGACAAGAAACAAAGACTAGGAATAAACGGGCCCCTGTCAGAATGTCAGGCAGTGGCGAGTGGAGTGCCGCAAGGCTCAGTGCTGGGGCCGTAACTAGTTACAATATATATTAATGATTTAGATGATCGGATTAAGAGTAACACGAGTATATTTGCAGATGACACAAAGCTGGGTGGCAGTGTGAACTGCGAAGAGGATGCTAGGTGACTTGGACAGGTTGAGTGAGTGGGCAGATGCATGGCAGATGCAGTATAATGTGGATAAATGTGAGGTTATCCACTTTGGCGGCAAGAACAAGGAGGCAGATTATTATTTCAATGGTGTCAGATTAGGAAAAAGGGAAGTGCAACGAGACCTGATTGTCCTTGTACACTAGTCACTGAAAGTAAACATGCAGGTACAGCAGGCAGTGAAGAAAGCTAATGGCATGTTGGCCTTCATAACAAGAGGATTTGAGTATAGGAGTAAAGAGGTCCTTCTGCAGTTGTACAGGGCCCTGGTGCGACCACACCTGGAGTATTGTGTGCAGTTGTGGTCTCCTAATTTGAGGAAGGACATCCTTGCTATTGAGGCAGTGCAGCGTAGGTTCATGAGGTTAATCCCTGGGCTGGCGGGACTGTCATATGAGGAAAGATTGGAAAGACTGGGCTTGTATTCACTGGAATTTAGATCGTATAGAAACATACAAAATTATAAAAGGACTGGACAAACTAGACTTTTTAGGCGACTGCAAGGGACTAGGCAGTCGCCACATGGTCGCCCCATGTTCGCGGGTGGTTGCCGGGGACTCGCCTTCATGGTTGTGAGGAGTTCCCACATCATGGATAGTGCGGTTTGTGTGATTTTGGAGCTTATTCATCCACGTAAGTTGTAAATTTCCACGAGAAGCCTTACATATACCTCAAACACAGTAGAAAGTTGCATGTGGTCCCAGGACTCAGCTATTTCCAGTTTGCTCAGGTGTTTCTTGAACTCACGTGGAGTGAATTAAATTGCTGCAGTTTAGTTTCTGCAAAAGTAGAGATTTAGATTTAGTTTCAATTTAAAGAAACCATGCAGAAACATACCCTTTGGTCCCCGAGTCCACGCCAACCAGCGATCTCTGCACACTAACATCATCCTACACACAATAGGGATAATTTACAATTTACCAAGCCAATTAACCTGCAAACCTGTACATCTTTGGAGTGTGGAAGGAAACCGAAGCACACAGAGAAAACCCACGTACATGGTCATGGGGAGAACGTGCAAACTTCGTACAGACGGCACACGTTCAAACCCGGATCTCTGATGCTGTAAGGCAGCAACTCTTCCATTGTGCCACCATGCCACCCTCATTCACTCAACATTTCTGGCTTAATTCACCTGGTGGGTCCTGCTATTAGTGAGAAAATTGATATTCGTTGAGCTTCCATCTCTGTTATTTAATTGCCAACCATCATTCACAAGTGAATGTGCAGAAACACTGAGCCATGTGTTGATTGGTTCTTTGTCGGTCTACACAGCTGTGTCAGCATGCATCTTGCCGTTGTATTGAACAGTACTTGGTTATCACCTCACTTCTCCACTCACCTTGTGCTGCGCTTGACATGCTAACTCATCTTCAACCAAGATTGGTATCCTGGCTTGATAGTAAAAGTCACATGTAGAATATGCAGGGCATGAGGTTGCAAATCCTGCAGTTGGTAGATCTATACTGAACATTTCTAGCTCAATACAATGTTCATTGCAACTGGCATTTAAGATGCTTTTGGATGCGCACATGAATGAGTGAATGAATTATACATGTACAGTATATGCAGGGAATGGAGGAATAAATAGATACATATATACATAGACAATAGGTGCAGGAGTAGGCCATTTGGCCCTTTGAGCCAGTACCACCATTCAATGTGATCATGGCTGATCATCCACAATCAGTACATCATTCCTGCCTTCTCCCCATATCCCTTGATTCCGCAAGCCCTAAGAGTTCTATCTAACACTCCTTTGAATGCATCCAGTGAATCGGCCTCCACTGCCTTCTGAAACAGAGAATTCCACAAATTCACAACTCTCTGTGTGAAAATGTGTTTCCTCATCTCAATCCTAAATGGCCTACCCCTTATTCTTACACTGTAACCCCTGATTCTGGACTCCCCCAACATCAGGAAAATGTTTCCTGCATCCAGCGTGTCCAATCCCTTCATAATTATATATGTTTCTATAAGTTACTCTCTTATCCTTCTAAATTCCAGTGAATACAAGCTCAGTCATTCTATTCTTTCATCATATGACAGTCCCGCCATCCCATGAATTACCCTCGTGAACCTACACTGCATTGCCTCAATAGCAAATGTCCTTCCTCAAATTAGGAGACCAAAACTGCACACAATAAACCAGGGGTGGTCTCACCAGGGCGCCGTACAACTGCAGAAGGACCTCTTTGCTCCTATACTCAACTCCTCTTGTTATAAAGGTCAACATGCCATTAGTTCTCTTCGCTGCCTGCTGTACCTGTATGCTTACTAGGACACCCAGGTTTTGTTGTACTTCCCCTTTTCCTAACCTGGCACCATTCAGATAATAATAATAATAATAATAATAATAATAATAATAATAATAATAATAATAATCATCATCATCATCATCATCATCATCATCATCATCATCATCATCATCATCATCATCATCATCATAATAATAATCATCATAATAATAATAGAATATCAGTCTGAAGGATCTCGACCCAAAATGTCGCCCATTCCTTTTTTCCAGATATGCTGCCTCACCCGCTGAGTTACTCCAGCATTTTGTGTCTACCAGTCAGATAATAATCTGCCTTCCCGTTCTTGCCTCTGAAGTGGATAACCTCACATTTATCCACATTATACTGCATCTGTCATGCTTCTGCCCACTCACCCAACCTGTCCAAGTCACTCTGCATCCTCATGGCATCCTCGTCACAATTCACACTGCCACCCAGCTTTGTGTCATCTGCAAATTTGCCAATATTACTTTTAATTCTTTCATCTAAATGATTAATGCATATTGTAATTTGCTGCTGTCCCAGCACCGAGCCTTGTGGCACACCACTAGTCACTGCCTGCCATTCTGACAGAGACCCGCTAATCCCTACTCTTTCTCTCCTGTCTGCCAAACAATTTTCTATTCGTCAATACCCTACCCCCAATACCATGTGCTCTAACTTTGCCCATAATCTGCTGTGTGGGACCTTATCAAAGGCTTTTTGAAAGTCCAGATACACTACATCCACTGGCTCCCCCTTGTCCATTTTACTTGTTACATCCTCAAAAAATTCCAGAAGATTAGTCAAGCATGATGGCCCCTTCGTAAATCCATGCTGACTTGGACCGATCCTGTTACTGCTATCCAAATGCACTGCTATTACATCTTTGATAATCAACTCCAGCATCTTCCCCACCACTGATGTCAGGCTAACTGGTCCATAATTCCCTGCTTTCTCTCTCCCTCCTTTCTTGAAAAGTGGGATAACATTAGCTACCCTCCAATCCACAGGAACTGCTCCAGAATTTATACAACATTGGAAAATGATCACCAATGCATCCACAATTTCTCAAGCCACCTCCTTGAGTATCCTGGGATGCAGCCCATCATGCCCTGGGGATTTATCAGCCTTTAGTCTACCTAACACCATTTCCTTACTAATGTGAATTTCCTTCCATTCCACTGTCACCCTAGGTCCTCTGGCCACTAGTACATCTGGGAGATTGTTTGTGTCTTCCTTAGTGAAGATGGAACCAAAGCACCTGTTCAACTCATCTGCCATTTCCTTGTTCCCCATAATAAAATCACCTGTTTCTAGTCTTCAAGGGACCCACATTTGTCTTAACTATTTTTTTCCTCTTCACATACCTAAAGAAGCTTTTTTATATTCCTCCTTTATATTCTTGGCCAGCTTACCTTCATAACTCATCCATTCTATATAAATAGGCAGAGGAGATCATGGCATCATGAGGAGATCACGGCAACATGTTCAGCACGGATATTGTGAGCCAAGGGCCTGTTGTTGTGCTATACGGTTCAAAGTTCTATGTGAGCATGTTGGTGTCCTGGCCCCATAGCAGAAGCATCCACGTTGCGGGGCTGGAACTAGAAGTATCCCGAGCCAATTCTGCTACCACCATCATCTATTGCAACAAGTGATAACTCCCACTGATTGTCGCCGGAAGCTTGCGTCCTTTTCAGAACGGATGATGACAGCAATGTCAACATTTGAAACATGGAATATGGACACGAAAGAAGAAGATGATGGTGCCCTCAACCTGAAGTGAGTTTCTGTCTAAAATGAAGTGTGGCAGCCACAAAATAATTAATCACAGAGTTATGTACACATCAGCAACAGACTGGTTGGAAGATCAAGAGTTATATCCTTCATTGCTTAACCATTTCATTTACAGGTAATGTGACTGATCCAGAGTTGGTGATAGATATTGAAGTCTATGTCCTTACTACTCTCAATGTAGAAGTACTGGTACATGAACAAAGTGAGGATAAAGCTCATCAGCTTGTCAAGATGTCAGACTCCATGTCAGGCTGGAATCTCCATGAGACCCGGGATCAATGTAGAATACTCTCAGAGCTTCTCTTTCCCATCATTTTATTTAGTTTGACTTGTCACTGGGGTAGGATGCACTTAGAATTGCACTGGGGGTGTCAGGGACATTAACTAAAAGGTATTATTCGATTAGTATGACTATGTCATTTAACCATATAACCATATAACAAGTACAGCACGGAAACAGGCCATCTCAGCCCTACAAGTCCGTGCCGAACAACTTTTTTCCCTTAGTCCCACCTGCCTGCACTCATACCATAACCCTCCATTCCCTTCTCATCCATATGCCTATCCAATTTGTTTTTAAATGATACAAACGAACCTGCCTCCACCACTTCCACTGGTAGCTCATTCCACACCGCTACCACTCTCTGAGTAAAGAAGTTCCCCCTAAACTTCTGTCCCTTAATTCTGAAGTCATGTCCTCTTGTTTGAATCTTCCCTATTCTCAAAGGGAAAAGCTTGTCCACATCAACTCTGTCTATCCCTCTCATCATTTTAAAGACCTCTATCAAGTCCCCCCTTAACCTTCTGCGCTCCAGAGAATAAAGACCTAACTTATTCAACCTTTCTCTGTAACTTAGTTGTTGAAACCCAGGCAACATTCTAGTAAATCTCCTCTGTACTCTCTCTATTTTGTTGACATCCTTCCTATAATTGGGCAACCAAAATTGTACACCATACTCCAGATTTGGTCTCACCAATGCCTTGTACAATTTTAACATTACATCCCAGTTTCTATACTCAATGCTCTGATTTATAAAGGCTAGCATACCAAAAGCTTTCTTTACCACCCTATCTATATGAGATTCCACCTTCAAGGAACTATGCACGGTTATTCCCAGATCCCTCTGTTCAACTGTATTCTTCAATTCCCTACCATTTACCATGTACGTCCTATTTTGATTTGTCCTGCCAAGGTGTAGCACCTCACATTTATCAGCATTAAACTCCATCTGCCATCTTTCAGCCCATTCTTCCAAATGGCCTAAATCACTCTGTAGACTTTGGTAATCCTCTTCATTATCCATAACACCCCCTATCTTGGTATCATCTGCATACTTACTAATCCAATTTACCACACCTTCATCCAGATCATTGGTGTACATGTCAAACAACAAAGGACCCAACACAGATCCCTGAGGCACCCCACTAGTCACTGGCCTCCAACCCGACAAACAACCATCCACCATTACCCTATGGCTTCTCCCATTCAGCCACTGTTGAATCCATCTTGCTACTCCTGCATTTATACCCAACAGTTGAACCTTCTTAACCAACCTTCCATCAGGAACCTTGTCAAAGGCCTTACTAAGGTCCATGTAGACAACATCCACTGCTTTACCCTCGTCAATTTCCCTAGTAACCTCTTCAAAAAATTCAAGAAGATTAGTCAAACATGACCTTCCAGGCACAAATCTATGCTGACTGTTTCTAATCAGACCCTGTTTATCCAGATGCTTATATATATATTATCTCTAAGTATCTTTTCCATTAATTTTCCCACCACTGAAGTCAAGCTAACAGGTCTATAATTGCTAGGTTTACACTTAGAACCCTTTTTAAACAATGGAACAACATGCACAGTACGCCAATCCTCGGGGACTATTCCCATTTCTAATGACATTTGAAATATTTCTGTCATAGCCCCGGCTATTTCTACACTAACTTCCCTCAATGTCCTAGGGAATATCCTGTCAGGACCTGGAGACTTATCCACTTTTATATTTTTCAAAAGTGTCAGTACTTCTTTTACTTTGAAACTCATAGTATCCATAGCTACTCTACTAGTTTCCCTTACCTCACATAATTCAATATCCTTCTCCTTGGTGAATACCGAAGAAAAGAAATTGTTCAATATCTCCCCCATCTCTTTTGGCTCTGCAGATAGCTGTCCACTCTGTCTCTCCAATGGACCGATTTTATCCCTCGTTATCCTTTTGCTATTAATATAGCTGTAGAAACCCTTTGGATTTACTTTCACCTTACTTGCCAAAGCAACCTCATATCTTCTTTTAGCTTTTCTAATTTCTTTCTTAAGATTCTTTTTACATTCCTTATACTCCTCAAGCACCTCATTTACTTCATGCTGCCTATAATTATTGTAGATCTCTCTCTTTTTCCGAACAAGATGTCCAATTTCCCTTGAAAACCAGGGCTCTTTCCAATTTTTACTGTTTCCTTTCAACCGAACAGGAACATAAAGATTCTGTACTCTTAAAATTTCCCCTTTAAACGTCCTCCATTTCTCTTCTACATCCTTCCCATAAAACAAAATGTCCCAGTTCACTCCTTTTAAATCATTTCGCATCTCATCAAAGTTAGCCTTTCTCCAATCAAAAATCTCAACCCTAGGTCCAGTTCTGACCCTCTCCATAATTATATTGAAACTAATGGTATTGTGATCACTGGACCCGAAGTGCTCCCCAACGCATACCTCCGCCACCTCTCCCGTCTCATTTCCTAACAGGAGGTCTAGCACTGCCCCTCCTCTAGTAGGTACCTCTATGTATTGCTGCAAAAAAAAATGTCTATGAGACAGTTGTTGTAGTTATAGACAAATGTCAAGATTTGAGGCAGCTTTTCTCTGGGCTGCTGTTTCGACCCGTTCTCGCGGCCTACCAGCGGGCCTGGAGCGGTGTTTCCTGTTGGGGACCGCCCGGAACCTTGGCTTCGGTGGCAGCACAGCGCTGGAGCGCTATCATGGAGCGGAGCAGGCGATACCTTGCCCGGGTCGCTGCGCTGGAACTCCAGTGAGCTGAAGACCGCCAAGATAAACATCGCAGCGCTGCGTGACTGTGGAGCGACCAGCTGCGGGCGGCGGCGCTGAACTTAAACATCGGGAGCCTGGGATCTCTCGATGAGATCGCCAGTGGTGGAGCTCCAACCGGCGCGGCCTTGTTGGCTTCGGAAGCCGCGGTCTCCGGTGAGGGAAGCGGCAGTTCCAGGGTTCCCAAGCCGCCGAGAGGATTCTCCCGATGCCGGAGTACAATCATCCGGCGAGAACGGCCTGGAACATTGGGCCTCCTTAAAGGCAACTGTGGAGGCCTCAATAGGCCCGACTATGGGTGGACATGGGATGGGGACTGGACACTGTGCCTTCCCTCATAATGGGAACCATTGTGGGGGGATGTTTTTATGTTTAAATTTCTTTATTATCGTTATGTCTGTATTCTTTCTTTATGTGCTGTATGGCAAGAAGCATTTCACTACACCTAGGTGTATGTGACCAATAAAATTATTCTATTCGATTCTATTCTTCCTTCCAGTGTCCCTGATGACTATGTGTGCGGGAAATGTGTCCAGCTGCAGCTCCTTCAAGCCGCATGGTGGCGCTGCAGCTGCGCATGGATACACTTTGGAGCATCCGCGATGCTGAGGGTGTCGTGCATAGCAAGTTAAGTCCATTGATCACAACGCAGGTGAAGGTTGCTCAGGCAGAGAGGGAATGGGTGGCCACCAGTCTGCCCAAGAGAAGGCAGGTAGTGCAGGAGTCCCATGCGACAATCTCCCCCCCAAAACAGATATACCCTTTTGGATACTGTTGGGGGAGATGGCTTATCAGGGGACAGAAGCAGCAGCCAAGTTCACGGCACCATGGAGGGCTCTGCTGCACAGGTGAGCAGAAAAAGAGTGGGAAAGCTGTAGTGATAGGGGATTCCATTGTAAGGGGAATTGAGAGGTGTTTCTGCGATCACAGAAAGAGACTCAAGGATGGTATGTTGTCTCCCTGGTGCAAGGGTCAAGGATGCCTCTGAGCGGCTGCAGGGCATTCTGGAGGGGAAGCCAGTTGTTGTGTGGTCGGTTATTGTGGTGCACGTAGTTACCAATGACAAAGGTAGAAAATGGGATGAGGTCCTACAAAGCGAATATAGGGATTTAGATGGTAAATTATAATGTAGGACCTCAAAGTTAATAATCTTTGGATTACTACCCGTGCCATGCGCTAGTAAGAATAGAAATGACAGGATATTTTCAAAGGATACGTGGCTTTAGAGATGGTTCAAGGGTGAGCGGTTAATATTCTTGGGGCATTGCAGCTGTTTCTGAGAGAGGTGGGACCAGTAACCAGAAGGTCTCCCCCTGGGCTGGACTGGAACCGATGTCCTCGGGGGAATGTTTGTTAGTACTGTTGGGAAGAATTTAAACTAACATGGCAGGGAGTGGGAACCAATGCAGAAGACAGAGAGCTGTAAAATAAGGGCAAAAGCAAAAGGGAGAGAAGTAAATGTGGAAGGCAGAGAGATCAGTGGCAAAAATCAAAAAGGCCCACATTACAACATAATTCTATAAGGGCTCAGAATGTTAAAACAAACCTGAAAGCTTTGTGCCTTAATGCGAGGAGCTTTCGTAATAAGGTGGATAAATTGAATACGCAGTTTGTAGTTAAGGGATATGATATAGTTGGAATTATGGAGACATGGCCCCAGGGTGACCAAGGCTGGGAGGTAAACATGCAATATTCAGGAAGAATAGACAGAAAGCAAGAGGAGGTGGGTGGCATTGTTGGTTAAAGAGGAGATTAATGTAATGGTAAGAAGAGACATTAGCTTAGATGCTGTAGAATCTGTATCGGTAGAACTGCGAAATAGCCAAGGGCAGAAACGCTTGTCGGAGTGGTATACAGACCAACAAACAGCAGTAGTGAGGTTGGGGATAGCATCAAACAGGAAATTGGGGATGCGTGTAGCAAAGGTTCAGCAGTTATCATGGGTGACTTTAATCTACATATAGATCGGGGTAACCAAATTAATAACAACACTGAGGAGGAGGATTTCTTGGAGTGCATCTTGGAGTGGGACGGTTATCCAAGCCAATATGTAGAGGAACGAACTAGAGAGCAGGCCATCCTAGACTGGGTATAATGTAATGAGGAAGGATTAGTTAAGGGGCTGTCCCACTTGGGCGACCTAATTGGTGAGTTTAGAAGAGTTTGAAAAAATGACATGTTGAAGACCTCCTTTGACTATGCTGACAGCCTCCTTCGACCTCCTTTGACTATGTTGAAGACCAGCTTCGACTAGCTACGACTAGCTATGACTATATTCGGTAAAATAGGACACCGAATAGTGTAGCGTGAAGACGACCTCCTTCGATCTCCTTCGACCGCCCTTCGACTATGATGAAGATTATCTATGACTACCTTCGACTGACTACCTTTGACAACCCTCGATTACCTACGACTAACATGCTGACCTACTACGATCTACTACGCCTAAACCTACGAGTAAAAAATGTATTGATTTTTTCCATGGCGACCTTTTTTTACTCGCAGGCATTTTTTAACATATTGAATAAAACGCCGCGACCTATGACCTCGTGTCGAATATGAGTCGAGGGCAAACTCGTCAGAACACGCAGATTTGGTCGCCCAAGTGGGACAGGCCCATTAGCAATCTTGTTGTGCAAAGCCCCTTGGGCAACAGTGTAGAATTCTGCATTAAGATGGAGAGTGACACGGTTAATTCAGATTGGTTCTGAACTTAAAGAAAATTAACTTTGATGGCATGAGATGGGAATTGGCTAGGATAGAGACTGGAAAATGATACTTGAAGGGTTGATGGTGGATATGCAATGGCAAAGATTTAAAGATTGCATGGATGAATTACAACAATTGTTCATCCCTGTCTGGCGTAAAAATAAAACAGGGAAGCTGGCTCTACCATAGCTAACGAGGGAAATTAGGGATAGTGTTAAAACCAAGGAGGAGGCATATCAATTGGCCTGAGGAAGTCGCAAACCGGAGGACTGGGAGAAATTTAGAATTAAACAGAGGAGGACCAAGGCGTCAATTAAGAGGGGAAAATAGACTATGAAACAAAGCTTGTGGGGAATATAAAAACTGACTTTAAAAGTTTCTATCGATGTGTGAAGTGGAACAGATTAGTAAAGACAATTGTCCCTTACATTCAGAAACAGGTGAATTTATAATGGAGAAACAAGGAAATGGCAGACCAGTACTTTGGTTCTGTCTTCACTAAGGAAGACACAAATAATCTCCCAGAAATATGAGGGAATGAAGATCTAGTGGGAGATCCCGAGGGCCTGATGGCCTGCATCCCAGAGTACTCAAGGAGGTGGCCTTAGAAAACGTGGATGCATAGATGACCAATTTCCAATGTTCTATAGGCTCTGGATCATTTCCTGTGGACTGGTGGGTAGCAAATGTAACCCCACATTTTAAGAAAGGAGGGAGAGAGAAAACAGAAAATTATAGACCAGTTATCCTGTCATCGGTAGTGGGGAAGATGCTTGACTCGATTATTAAAGATGTAATAACAGCGCATTTGGAAAGCAATGACAGGATCGGTCAAAGTCAGCATGGATTCAAGAAGGGGAAATCCTGCTTGACTAATCTTCTGGAATTTTTTGAGTATGTAACAAGTAGAATGGATAGGGAGAGTAGTGGATGTGGTGTATCTGGACTTTCAAAAAGCCTTTGACAAGGTCCCATGCAAGAGATTAGTGTGTAAAATTAGAGCACATTTTATTGGGGGTAGTGTATTGATACGGATAGTGAACTGGTTGGCAGACAGGAAGCAAAGAGTAGGAATTACTGTGAGGCTCAGTGCTGGGATTTACAATATATATTAACAATTTAGACAAAGGAATTAAATGTAACATCTCCAAGTTTGCACATGACACAAAGCTGGGTGGCGGTGTGAGTTGCGTGGAGGATGCTATGAGGATGACGGGTGACTTGGATAGGTTGGGTGAGTGGGGAGATACATGGCAGATGCAGTATAATGTGAATAAATGTGATGTTATTCACTTTGCTGGCAAGAACAAGAAGACAGATTATTATCAAGTATTTTTATTGTTTGCAGTGTAACATTAGAAAGGCATCTGATGAACTAAGGTTGGGTGAAATAGCAGAGGTGCATACCATTAAAATGCCAGTTGCTTTCAGCAACTAATCTGGGCAAGGTGGAGGGTGGGAGTGGGGGATGCGTGGTGAAATATCTTGAGAAGAAGATTTCAAGAATGAATCTTCAAAATACTTAAGAAATTGTAATGAAGGTATGGACAGAGAAGCAGTCTACTGGATGCTACTTCAGTCCCATAGTCATAGAATCATATAGCATGTTAGCAAGCCCTTCAGCCCGACTTGCCCATGCCAATCAAGATGCCAAGATGACTAGTGTAGATATCTGTACAAATCCTACCTGTCCGCATTTGGCACATATCCCTCTAAACCACATCCATGTAACATGTCCATGGGCGGCACAGTGGCACAGCGGTAGAGTTGCTGCCTTACAGTGCCAGAGACATGGTTTGTTCTTGACTATGGGAAGACTCTGTACGGACTTTGTAGGTTCTTCCCGTAACCTGCGCGGGTTTTCCCCACGATCTCTGGATTCCTCCCACGCTTCAAAGACGTACAAGTTGTTAATTGCCGTGATATAATTGTAAATTATCCTTTGTGTGTGTATGATAGCGTTCGTGTGCGGGGATCGCTGGTCGGCTTGGACCCAGTGGGCCGAAGGGCCTGTTTCCGCGCTGTATCTCTGAACTAAATTAAACTAAACTAAATGTACCTGCCCATATGTCTTTTAAATATTGCTGTAGTTCTTGCCTAAACTACCTCCTCTATCAGCTCATTGAATATACCCACCACCCTCTATTTTTCCACCAATGGAACGTAATGCAGGAGAGACATTGGCGCAAGATCATGCGCTTGGGAATGTTGACTGCTGCAAATTGTAGATTAGAATGAGGAACGTTAAATGCCAATGTAACAATTGCATTAAACATTCATTGAAAAATTAGCCTGCTACTGACAGGATGGCTAATGAGCACTCATGGCATTGTTTCCACAATTAATATAATATTTGAATCCTCTAATGTAAAATTAAACAGCATTAAATCAAATGACGTGGGTTTACTGTCAACTTTATGACCCGTAGCTTCTGGCTTATGACCCATAGCTTCAACAGCTGAAAGAGGAGGAAGGTCATGCAGCCACATTCCTCTCAGTATATTATTGACATAAATGTAAAGATTATTTCAGATTCTATTTTGACATTACAGTAAAGCTCAATATTCTGGCTGCCTTGGGACTTTGGTGATGTCGTATTAGCAGATTTTCTAGACTATCACATGTTTTTCCTAATTAATGCCAAAAGCATTTCAGTTCTCCATTTTTTAACTGTGGGGTGATAGATGTGCCTAAATTACTAAATGCCTGAAAAAGACTCTGTGATCGTTTCGGTGAAAAGGCTCGACGATCATTTTACTGAAAAGGCTCCGCGATCATTTCGTTGAACACCTCGGTCCTGCCTGATCTCCTGGTTGCTCAACACTTTAACTCTCCTCCCATTCCCACACTGACCTTTCTGTCCTGGGCCTCCTCCATTGTCAGAGGAGGCCCAGGAAAATTTCCAGCGTAAATTGGAGGAACAGCACCTCATATTTTGCTTGGGTAGTTTACACCCCAGCGGTATGAACATTGACCTCTAACTTCAAGTAGCCCTTGCTATCCCACTCTCTCTCCATCCCCTCCCCCTTCCCAGTTCTGTGACCCGTCTTCCCATCTCTGACTACATTTTATCTCTGTACTCCTCCTCCCCTGACATCAGTCTGAAGAAGGGTCTCAACCCGATATGTCACCCATTCATTCTCTCCAGAGATGCTGCCTGTCCCACTGAGTTACTCCAGCATTTTGTGTCTATCAGGCCTAAATTACTACTGTCTTGACATCCAGCATCATGAAATGCTTTGAGAGGCAAGTTAAGGAATACATTACATCCCGTCTACCAAGCAGCCTTGACCCACGACGATTCGCCGACTGCCATAACAGGTCCATGGATGATGCCATCTACACTCATCCCTGGAACACCAAGATAAGAGAGACACCGACACCAGACTCCTATTCGTAAATGACAGCTCTGCCTTTGACACCATTATTCTAACTGAGCTCATCACCAAACTCATGAAGTCAGCACTCATCTCTGCAACTGGATCCTCAAATTCCTGACCAACAGACCCTAATCAGTGAGGATAGGGGACAAATCATCCTCTGCGATAATCCTCAATACTGACACTTCACAAGGATACATGCGTTCTCAGCCCCCTTCTTTACACCTCATACTCCCATGACTGTGCAGCCATGTACAAATCTAATTCAATTTAAAAAATTCACAGAAGACACCACCATTGTGGAAACGAGGCCGAAATGACAATAAACTGAAAGAGTCCGAAGACGAAACGCCTATTAACTGAAAGGATGGGACACTTAACTGCAAACTAACCGAAAGGGCGGGACGCAAACATCACAAGGAACCAAAAAGCTGCGTCGCCATAAAAGCAAACTTACCGAATGGCCGCTCTGTCGAAACACCACCTACCCAAAAGGCGGCGTCGCCTACAGGCCAAAGGACCGACTGCCGCCCAACAGAAACGTCCAATAACGGACATGACGTTGCCGGTGGGCGGGACATGTCAGCGATTGGTCCAGACCCCCGCGTCCATCACATCACTGTGAAGGCATGAACATTGTCCCAAACCTCCGCTCCACCCGACCCGCAGCCCGCGGAGAGTGGCAGTGTGAGAGTGGCGGCTGTCCCGAACGATGCACACATTCGGTCGCTTTCAACTTGGTGCTTGGGTTCAGATTGCCCAGTCACCTATGGCTTGTGTGGGGAAATGATTCCCATGCTCCCGTCTCCCCCTTCTCTCTCCCCGCTTCTCTCTCTCCCTTCTCTCCCCTCTTCTCTCTCCACATTTCTCCCTCTTCTCCTCTCTCTTCCCCTTTGCTTCGGCCTCTTGTCTGTCGACGCCACGTCCGCACACACTTGACACCATTACTAAATAAGAACCTATCAATCTCCACCTTAAAAATATCCATGGATGGTCTCCACAGCCTTCAGTGGCAATGAATTCCACAATTTCACCACGTTCTGACTAAAGAAATTCCTTATCTCCTTTAGAAACATAGAAAATAAGTGCAGGAGGAGGCCATTCGGCCCTTCGAACCAGCATCGCCATTCATTGTGATCATGGCTGATCGTCCCCTGTCAATAACCCGTGCCTGCCTTCTCCCCATATCCCTTGACTCCAATAGCCCCTACAGCTCTATCTAACTCTCTCTTAAACTCTCTTTCTCCAGGTACGTCTTTTTATTCTGAGGTAATGGCCTCTGTTCCTAGAATCTCCCGCTAGTGGGACCGTCCTCTCCACATCCACTCTATCCAGGCCTTACACCATCTTGTTGAGATCAGAATTGGATAAATCTTCTGAAACAGGCTTAACAATCTGATTGTTGACTAAAATATATGCACAGTATTTGCTTTTCTAACCAGCCAATCTACTCATAGTTAGTTCATTACCAGGATCTGACTGGTATCAAATAACCTCGCATCAGGAAAAGGGCTTCAGTTTGGGACCTGTCTGAAGAAGGGTCCCGACCTGAAATAGCATCTATACTTTGCTGCCTGACTCACTGATGACTCACTGTGTATCTTTTTTGTAAACTAGCAACTGCAGTTCCTTGTTTGGACACGAGGGAATGGGATATGCTGGATGGGCAGGTAGCAGGAAACTTCCCAGTGCCATCTGCTGGTAAGTTTGACTAATTAAAATAAATGTACCAGACTCCAATTTCATTTCAGGAGAAAGTTTATGTCAAACTATGCCTAAATTGCCCAAATTAAAGTAACCGAATAGAAAAGAAAGTGCTCGCTCCACATCTGGCAAAGAAAAATGTGACCACTTCAGATTTTGTTTTGAGATACACCATGGAAACAGGCCATTTGGCCCTCCGAAACCGCACCAACCAGCTGCCCCCGTACACTAGCACTATCCAAACACACATTAGGGTCAATTAATGATTTTTACCGAATCGAATCCTGCAAACTTGTATGTCTTTGGAGGGTGGGAGGAAACTGGAGTACCCGGAGAATATCCATGCGGTCACGGGAAGAACGTACAAACTCCTTGCATACAGCACATGTAGTCAGGAACAAACCTGTGACCCAGGCACTGTAAGGCAGCAACTCTACCGCTGTGCCACCATGCCACCCTCTTCTTGTACAGTGTTGTGGAAATCTTTAATGATGAGTGTAAGTTCATGTAAAAGTTCGTAAAATATAAATCACAATACACAACACTTAAATCTGACTAATCTTTTATTGTTTATTGCATCCTAAAATTACAAAGAAAAATGTAAGCTCCAATGAAAATAAATTTAAGATGCACATTTAATGTTGCAAGCAAAGACTTAGAAAATTGTCAGAAGTGTAAAGATCCCGAAGAGTAAGGCACAAGGATAAGCGACAAGAAGCTGTTGTCCTTCCATTGCCAAAGTAGAAGTGAACATTTTTGAGGCTGACAGACTGCACCATCCAATGACAATCAAAGCGAGCAGAACTCCAAGCACTCCCCTAGGATTGACAAAACAAAATACATTATCCTGGCAAAGATTACCAGCAATGAAATGTCAGACACAAAGTGCGGTGTAACTCAATGGGTCAGGCAAGTACCCGCCGAGTTATTCCAGCATTTGTGTCTATCTTTGGTATAAACCAGCATCTGCAATGCTTTGTTTCTACAATGCAATGTCAGATATTTTAAAAAATATTTGTGATTTCCTTGAAGTTTATCTACAGTTCATCTGAAAGGGATTTGCAGACTAGTATCAAAATTATATGGGAGGGATGACCAAGATAGTGAGTCTTGTTTTTAGTCTTTAGTCTATAGTGTAGAGATTAGAAAATAAGTTAACTCAATAGGAGTGTTTTGTCAATTGATAACACTTGATTAGGAGTTTCATCTTGAAACTGAAGAGGTTAACATCTATCACAATAGATAGAAACAACAATTTCCTTGTTATACATTTCTGAACACCTCTATTAAAATTATATATATTAGTATTAATATAGCAGGATGACGGAGAATGATTTGGAGGCAGATGACTTATTCAAATCATTGAAGCTTATTCATCGTAATCCTCAAATAAAGTTATGGGCCTGTCCCACTTAGGCTACTTTTTAGGCGACTGCAGAAGACTTTGCAGCTGCCACATAGAAACATAGAAACATCTAACTCCCTCTTAAATATGGCCAATGAACTGGCCTCAACTACATTCTGTGGCAGAGAATTCCAGAAGGTAGTTGAGGCTAGTTCATTGGCTATATTTAAGAGGTAGTTAGATGTGGCCCTTGTGGCTAAAGGGATGTTCATGGGTGGTTGCCGGGGAGTCGCCTTCATGGTCGTGAGGAGTTCCCACATTTTGGGAACTAGTCGCGGCCTCATTATGGTTGCCAAGAAATTTCCAACATGTTGAAAAATTAGCGGCAACTAGAATGAAGTCGCCATGGAGAGTAGCGAGAATTCCAGAGCCGTGGGTGGGTCGCAAGTGGGTTGCTAGGAGGTTGAAGCTTCACGTAGTTTGGAGCTGGTGCTGACAGGTGAATTTCATTGGCTCATTGTGGGGAAAAAAGGTAAGTAGTAGATTTCAGAACCAAGGAACCGACCGGTAACTTTAAAATGTCCGCTGAACTTCACAGCCGTGTATCTCTGGCTTCTTAACAGTTGTCTCCGCTCCTTCTCCCCCCTCTCCCCCATCTTTTAAAGGACTTAAACTGTAGTGGCCTTTTGGCCTGTTTTGCATGTCATTGATGATGGCACGGGCATTTAAATTTTAGACTGCCCGTTATATTGTGGGTGGGATTTATGACGTGTTTTTGGGCGTGTTTGGAGCTTAGATGCTTGCGCAGAAGATTAGTTTTTAGATTAGTTTGGAGAGACGATGGGGAAGGTTAACCCTTCTACCATGCGGGATCATGCGGCTCATGCGGGCCACATGCGGGATCATACCAGAAGAAAGTGGTTCCAGGAGGAACTGAAGATAAAGTTCTCGGCCAGATAGAGGCCTTGAGGTCTATCGACAGCATCGAGACTTATCTGAAGACGTATCACTGGATTTGTCAGTACAAATCGATTATTACTCTTTGAATTTGAAATTACCGCTTTATTTTAAAAGACTTCTGTAACAGAGCCACCAGAAGGTGTTTTCTCCAGCTTGTCTGGGGAAAGCAGACCAACCTTGGATTGTTTTGAATCGCTTGTGATAAGCACATTCCATTTGAAGTAGAATCATCTTTTTGCGCCTGGAGTTAGAGAGATGTTTTCTACATTATCAGTATGTTTGGTTTTGAAAAAAAATGTTAACAAAACAGAGCCACAGCTACTAGCAGATACTTTTGTTCGATTAATTTAAAGACTTAGCAATCTGCCAACTCTTTAAAATCATGGAATTAGAAGAACCCACAATATAACTGCCCGTTATATTGTGGGTGGGATTTATGATGTGTTTTTGGTCATATTTGCAGCTTAGATGCTTGCACAGAAGTTTAGTTTTTAAATTAGTTTGAATGGGGAAGTCACGCGGGATCACGCGGGCCACATGCCAGATCTTGCCAGTGTTACGGAGACACGAGGTGTTTTCTAATGTCTAAAGTAATAAGTTGGAGTTCGAAGAAGACTGTTGTAATGAGTCGGAGGAAATTTGGATGTATCTCACTGTTTTCTATCCCCAATAAAGCATTTATTCATTAAAAGACTATTTTGAAGCCATATCTGTGAAGAAGCTCTAGAAGGTGTCTGTGAGTGAGCTCGCATGCGTTTGGAACAACCATTCTCATCCAAATAGCAGCTAGGGTGCTAATTACCTGAAAGATATGAAAATCTGCTGCTACATAATCTACACTGTGCTTTAGCCGTCTTAATTACAGCGCCAACCTTCCTGTTCATCGCAGTGTGTGTCTGTATCACCTTGGCTTTGCACCGTGGGAATTTTTTAGACAGCACTCCCCCTGGCCCCCGCCTTTGCGATGTGTGTGTGTGTGTATTCCACTCTGACAGTCGCCGTCCCAGTTCCCGGTGTTTCAGGTGACTGCCAGCAACCTGACAGTCGCCGGCTGTCCACTGAAAAATCGCCTAAGTGGGACAGGCCCATTACTTGTTTTATTTTATGACTTTAAAAAAATATCATCATTACCCTGGTTATTAATTTCTCAAAAGGAACATGTTGCCAACTTTTATTCTGTGCACGTTTTCACCCAGAGAGTTGTGAATCTGTGGAATTCTCTGCGACTGAAGGCAGTGGAGGCCAATTCACTGGATGTTTTCAAGAGAGAGTTCGATTTAGTTATTAGGGCTAGCGGAATCTAGGGATATGGGGAGAAAGCAGGAACGGGGTACTGATTTTGGATGATCAGCCTTGATCATATTGAATGGCGGTGTTGGTTCGAAGGGTCGAATGACCTACTCCTGCATCTATTTTCTATGTTTCTATGCAAATATCTAAGGAGAGTTGGCATTGTGGTAATTTTTTGCAGAAGTGTAACATTTTTCTTCTCTGGCTTCACACTCTTCATACCTACACCCTCCTATTTCACTGGGGATTTTTTGCATTCAGCAGTAAGCAGAGGCATTTGTTTATTGTTTCAATCAAACGCCTTGAGATGAATAGAAAGTGCGCTGATCCATTGCATTAACCCATCACTCCAAAATAATGCAGTTTTCAGGCCTTACCTGCGTCATACAGTATATTAGTAAAACATATTGCTGTCATCCAGCTCCTTCCTGCAGGGGTCACTGATCTTACATGTAAAATTACTTGAGTAATCATTAATAATTACATGACCTATGGATAATAGAAAAGGAACTAAGAAAATATCCACGGATGGAAATCCATTAGCCAAGAGAAGTGACAGCAAATATGTCATGTTTGGTTAGTGCTGTTGTGTAGGGTGACTGTGCAAATGCAGATAATGAAACAAAATCAATCTAATCACAAATATAATTTTCTGGTCATGTTTTTGGAATTAGACCTTCAGTCATGGCTGAATGTGCTCGAATGATGCCAGAAAATGAGGTTAACTTGCCTTAAATTATATTAATTTTTTTTATTTATCTTGAAACTTGTCAAACAGAGGGAGACTAAAATTTTAATATCAGATTTCTTGAATTATTTTGTTCTAATATTTCATTGTGGTGCTAGGTGGCACTACTTTATGCAAATAGTGATTTGGCACTGGTACCTACTCATAATTCTGCACGTGAGCTTAAATAAATGTCCTGAGCATCTTTAAAATATATGTTTTTAAATAAGCACTTAAAATCAGCACTTTTTATGACTCGGATATCCCAGAGAGCTTTACCTTGTTATAATGTGGGCATCGTTTCGCTATAAGGCTTCACAAACAAGGATTTTGTAACAACCTAGTTATCTGTTTTTATGGTTCATGCAAGAAGATTTAAAGAGGATAAAATTCATCAAGGAGGCTATACAAATGTACGTTGAATTCAATTACAATTACAAGCTACACATATCAGTGCTTTAACTGTAAAGACGGTTCAGACCTTGGACGAACAAAAAGGGAGGCACTAACAAGACAGGCAATTTGCTCCTCCTGCATTTGCAAATGAAAGTGTCATTGGAATGGGTATTGGTGGAACAAACTGGATGTTCAGTATAGAATTGTTCCTTCAGAATGTTGAAAGGGACGGGGAAAGAGGGATGTGTTGGGTGGTGGTACAACATTGCAAGTGTCAGAAATGATAAACATTAATTCATTGAATAAACAAGCTGATGATGTGGAAGGAAAGAACAAGGGTAATCATATGGTACACAAAAGAGCTGGAGAAACTCAGTGGGTGCAGCAGCATCTATGGAGCGAAGGAAATAGGCAACGTTTTGGGCTGGAACCCTTCTTCAGACTGATGGGGGTTGGGGGGGCGGGGAGAAGAAAGGAAAAAGGAGGAGGAGCCCGAAGGCTGGGGGATGGGAGGAGACAGCAGGAGGGCTGATGAAGGGGAGGAGACAGCAAGGACTAACAAAATTGGGAAAATTCAATGCTCATGCCCCCAGGATGCAAACTCCCCAAGCGGAATATGAGGTGCTGTTCCTCCAATTTCCGGTGTTGCTCGCTCTGGCCGTGGAGGAGACCCAGGACAGAGAGGTCGGATACGGAGTGGGAGGGGGAGTAATCATATTTTTATTCTTGTAAACTGTTAATTTCCTCCATGCTTTCTGCAATTTACTAGGACATACTTGAAACTGATCAGCATTGAAACTGATCTTCATTGACAGTCCTAGGCCACGAATTTGACCACTTCAGCAGATAAACTGGAGTGCTTTCTGAGATTCATTAGATTAGTCACACTGAGCCTAGATTTCAGAAAGTAGCAGCAAGTTTTGACTGCTATCCATTAAAGTTACTATGGAGAATTCTGAATATTTTGTCAAATGCTTTTCAAGTATTGACAGGGATAAATCGGAATACACTTTCATCTCTGAGATTGAAAGTACATACAGTAAGTAGAAGCAGTAGGCCATATCAAGTGTGGTAAGTGTGCTCTACCACTCAATATACTGTAGAAGTCTGAAAACTGAAAACTGTAACATTTAGATTCAGCAACAACTTCTTCCCAACAGTAGCCTGGACATAGGGCGCAAGTTGAATCGGGAGTTAAAATTGGCATGTCAGAAATGTAATGCTACGGTTGTTGTGGGAGATTTCAACATGCAGGTACATTGGGAAAATCAGGTTGGTACTGGACCCCAAGAAAGGGGCTTCATGATGGATTCTTAGAACAGCTTGTATTGGAGCTCACCAAGAAGAAGGCAATTTTGGATTTAGTGTTGTGTAATGAACCGGATTTGATAAAGGACCTCGAGGTTAATGAGCCATTAGGAGGTAGTGACAGTAACATGGTTGGGTTTAATCTACAATTGGAGAGGGAGAAGGGTGGATCGGAGGTGTCAGTGTTACAGTTGACTGGAAAGTGTTACAGGAGCTGGCCAAAGTTGACTCGAAAGATACACTAGCAGGGATGACAGTGGAACCAAAATGGCAGGTATTTCTAGGAATAATACAGAAGGTGCAGGATCAGTTCATTCCTAGGAGGAAGAAAGATTCCAAGGGGAGAAAGGGGCGACCATGGCTGACAAGGGACGTCAGGGACAGTATAAAAATTAAAGCGAAGAAGTAGCAAGAGAATTGGGTAATGTTTAAAGAACAACAGAAGATAACCAAAAAGACAATACGGGGAGAAAAGATGGGGTACAAAGGTAAGCTAACCAAGAATATAAAGCAGGATAGTAAAAGCTTCTCTAGGTATGTGAAAAGGAAACAATTCAGAAAGACCAAAGTTGGACCCTTGAAGACTGAAAAAGGTGAATTTATTATGGGGAACAAGGACATGGCAGATGAGTTGAACAGGTACTTTGGATCCGTCTTCACTAAGGAGGACACAAACAATCTTCCTGATGTACTAGTGGCCAGAGGATCTGGGGTGACGGAGTAACTGAAGGAAATTCACATTAGGCAGGAAATTATGTTGGATAGACTGATGGGACTGAAGACTGAGAAATCCCCAGGGCCTGATGGTCTGCATCCCAGGTTACTTAAGGAAATGGCTCCAGAAATCGTGGACGCATTGGTGATCATTTTCCAATGTTCTATAGATTCAGGATCAGTTCCTGTGATTGGAGGGTAACTAATGTTATCCCACTTTTTTAGAAAGGCGGGAGAGAGAAAGCAGGGAATTATAGACCAGTTAGCCTGACATCAGTGGTGGGGAAGATGCTGGAGTCAATCATAAAAGATGAAATAGAGGCACATTTGGATAGCAGTAACAGGATCGGTCCGAGTCAGCATGGATTTATGAAGGGGAAACCAGCTTGACTAATCTTTTGGAATTTTTTGAGGATGTAACTAGGAAAATGGACATGGGAGAGCCAGTGGATTTAGTGTACTTGGACTTTCAGAAAGCATTTGATAAGGTCCCACATAGGAGATTAGTGGGCAAAATTAGGGCACATGGTATTGGGGGTAGAGTGCTGACATGTATAGAAAATTGGTTGCCAGACAGGAAACAAAGAGTAGGGATTAACGGGTCCCTTTCAGAATGGCAGGCAGTGACTTGTGGGGTACCGCAAGGCTCGATGTAAGGACTGCAGTTATTTACACTATTCATCAATGATTTAGATGAAGGGATTCAAAGTAACATTAGCAAATTTGTAGATGACACAAAGCTGGGTGGCAGTGTAAACTGTGAGGAGGATGCTATGAGAATGCAGGGTGAATTGGACATTGGGTGAGTGGGCAGATACAGTACATGGCAGATACAGTTTAATGTGGATAAATGTGAGGTTATCCACTTTGGTAGCAAAAACAGGATGGAAGATTATTACCTAAATAGTGTCAAGTTGGGAAAAGGGGAAGTACAACGGGATCTGGGGGTCCTTGTTCATCTGTCAATGAAAGTAAGCATGCAGGTACAGAAGGCAGTGAAGAGAGTGAATGGCATGTTGGCCTTCATTTGAAGAGGAGTATAGTAGTAACGAGGTCCTTTTGCAGTTGTACAGGGCCCTATTGAGACCACACCTGGAGTATTGGGTGCAGTTTAATTTAGAATGTGGGAACTCCTCGCAACCATGATGGAGACTCACCAGAGGGAGCAAGCAAAGAGTCTCCTGAATTCTCATAAAAAGTTGCCTAAGTGGGACAGGCCCTTTATCTTTATTGGATGAGGCATTGAATACAAAAGCAAGGAGATAATGTTGAAACACTTAAGGATGGCACAGTGATGCAGTGATCGAGTTGCTGCCATACAGCGCCAAAGACGCAATTTTATCCTGACTGCGGGTGCTATCTGTACAGAGATTGTACATTCTTCCTGTGACCACGTGGGTTTTCTCCAGGTGCCCTGGTTTCCTCCCATATTCCAAAGATGTGTAGGTTTGTAGGTTAATTGGCTTCGGTAAAATTGCCCGTAGTCTATGGAGAGAACGATTGTGAACAGATTGGAGTGGACTCGGTGGCCGAAGGGTCGGTTTCCATTTGTTGGCAGTTTGTCAGAGTTTCCATGCTCTATCTCTAAACTAGTTAGGCTATTCCAGAGTACTGAGTACTTGTCAGGTCAGAGTGCTACATGAGATAGCAACTGAGAAAGTGTAGAGGAGATTTACTGGAATGTTGCATGGATGGGAGAATTACAGTTATGGATAGATTGTATAAGCTGACATTATTTTCTTTGGCGTAAATAAAGTTGGGGGTAGATTTGTTTAGGTTGTCACAAAATCATGAGAGGTTAAGGAAGAGTAAACGGAAAGGACTTAACTCCCTGCTGAGAACCCATGACTAAGGGGCATAAACTTGATGTCACAGGTAGGTAGAAGGCAAGCTGAAGAGTTGATAACAAAGGAATCATTTCATCAAGTGAGTAGTGGGCAAAAAGACTATGAAACCAGAACGTCACCACATTTTTAAGGGCCTCTATGGATACTTCAGGAACTGTACCTTGCAAGACCAAAAGTAGAGAAGTTGAATTATGTCCATCCATTCCCACAACAGACACGATGAACCAAATGGTCTTCTTCTACACTATGTATTTTAGCAAGTATCTGAGATTTTGTGTTAATATGGAGAATTGAACATTTTTTAAATTATTTTCATCAAAGTGCCGAGAAAACATACTTGAGTATTATTTTGATTAAGAACGCTAAATACCCCTGTCCCACTTAGGAAACCTGAACGGAAACCTCTGGTGACCTTGAGCCCCAACCAAGGTTTCCATGAGTCGCCAGAGGTTTTGGTCACTTGCCTGGAAAGCCTCGACCGAAGCATGAGCTGCATCTACTGACCAATGATCCTACAGGATCGTTGCTACTGACCACACACACACACACACACACACACACACACACACACACACACACACACACACACACACACACACACACACACACACACACACACACACACACACACACACAGCGAAGGTGGGGGCCAGGGACAGCTGAGGAGTGCTGTCTGCGCGATGAAGAGGAAGGTAAACGCCTGCCACAGAACACGGTATGTCCTTTAGAGAGCGCGGGAGGAAGGAGAGAAGGGGGGAGAGAGAAGGAGGGAGAGAAAGGGGGGAGAAGGAGTGGAGAAAGTTTTAAAAGTTTAATAAAGTTAGTGGGCATTTTACCTTCCAGTGGATCTTCTAGGTCCTGAAAACCAAAGATCCTATAGGATCTTTGCTGAAAACTCCAATGAGCCAATCAAAATGGCCGATCAGCGAAGGAGATTGCCTTCGACTGCCTGTAAGTAAATAGCAACCCGACTCCACTGGCTTCGACCAAACGGCAACCTATTTTTAGTCGAGGCCGGTTTTGTTTTTTTTTAAATAATCGCAGGAACATAGAAGAAGCCTCAACTATGCGGAAACCACTTTCCACCTTTAGGGAGAGTGACCAAAACCTCCGGGAGGTTTCCTAAGTGGGACAGAGGCATTAGTCTTTAGGCACACAAGGTAATTGGAGAATATGGGTGAGTGGGCAAGAAATTGGCCCTGAGGCACAAGATCAAACGAAATATTATTCGAGTAGTCAACTCGTGTTTTTTTGTCATATGTACCTGAATGGAACAACAACATTCTTACTTGCAACAGTGGCACAACAGGTTTGTAAGCACAGTACGCAATAGCTAATATAATAAACAGCAAACAAAAAGTTCAATAAACAAAAAAAACCAATATAGTGAGAAAACAAAACAAAGCCCAAAATCTTTACTGCAGCCCAGGAAGTTCGTAGTTTGAAGTTTAGTTGGAGTTTATTGTGTTCAATAGACTGATGGTTGTTAAACAATAGACAATAAGTGCAGGCGTAGCCCATTCGGTCCTTCGAGCCAGCATCGCCATTCAATGTGATCATGGCTGATCATCCCCAATCAGTATCCCGTTCCTGCCTTCTCCCCATATCTCCTGACTCCGCTATTTTCAAGAGCCCTATTTAGCTCTCTCTTGAAAGTATCCAGAGAACCAGCCTCCATCGCCCTCTGAGGCAGAGAATTCCACAGACTCACAATTCTCTGTGTGAAAAAGTGTTTCCACATCTCCGTTCTAAATGGCTTACCCCTTATTCTTAAACTGTGGCCCCTGGTTCTGGACTCCCCCAAAATCAGGTACATATTTCCTACCTCTAGCGTGTCCAAACCCTTAATAATCTTATATATCTCTCTCATCCTTCTAAATTCCAGAATATACAAGCCCAGCCGCTCCATTCTCTCAGCATATGACAGTCCCGCCATCCTGGGAATTAACCTTGTAAACCTACGCTGCACTCCCTCAATAGCAAGAATGTCCTTCCACAAACTAAACTAAACGACCAAACCCTAATCCCAGGACAATGTACCTTTGTTTGTGTTTTCCAGCCAGAGAAAACAGTCTCTTATCTTCCACCCTGCCAATTCCTTCATAAGATCTTGTGTGTTAAATGTGACCACTTCTTATTCTTCCAAACCATTGTGTATCAGGTACTTTACTTATTCTATCTTCATCACATAATACTCTTATTTCCCAAATCAGATTAAAAAATCTATATTGCATTGTGATTCCGAGACAGTATTTTCGCAGTATCTCTCTCTCATCCTGGAAAACAGCCAGCAATTTGAACCAACAAAGTGCTTTCTTACACAAATGAATTTATGGGAGACATATTGTACATCAATGATCTGCTGTATGGCTCATACACATAGTCACGCTGGCAGCTTCTCTAACAGGCTGATAGATGTGGTGCAAGCTTCTTTCTAAATATTGTTGTGAAAATTATTCTTTGATACAAATTTAAAGATATTTTAGCCATGTGGCCTCACGGTGAGGATTTTCACTCGTTTGGAAAGATCTGGAGTATATGATGGTTAGGCTGCAACATTTCCAAGTCGTTACTGGATTGAAGCTATTCCTCATGTATGCATGGGAAGTAACTTGAATAATGAAATATGTTAAAGCTGGAATGTCAAAATAAGCTTTGCAGGAAAAGCCTGCCAGACCTTGCACAGTAATGGCATAATTGAACATCCGAGAAGCCTGGGGAATTATACACATAGTTCATCGTCATGTCCTAGGACGGGGGGGGGGGGGGGTTCTTTAGCCACTGTAGTTCAGTCACTGGAAACCTGACATCAAGCTGATTCCATTGTTAAAATTGGTTAAAACTTTCCTTGATTCCCTCTCTCCCCCACCCCCCTCGACACCTCCAAGTGAATAGTATGGATTCTACACCCCCCCCCCCCCCCCCCCCCATCTCCCCACAAGTAAATGGTGTATATTCACTGAGGTGACGTCCACATTGGAAATTTACAGCTACATAGAGATAATTTATATATTGAGGTGGTCTCCGCTGAAGTACACAAGGCTGAAGGAAGATATTACTGCCTTACGTTTTTTTCAAATGGATCAGGATAAATTGCAGCATATCTTATATCTTCTGGTAGGGGCACAGAAATGAGGAGTCATTGATTTAAAATTGGAACAGGGAGAATGACAAGAAAGATTATGAGAAATTACTTTCCAGCTAACTGGTCATTGGGAGCATTGAAAACGTTACCACAGAGAAAACTGGAAAATACAAGACATAGAGATGGTCAGTGAGGTTGGTTGTGGGTTAGTCCAGCACACCGTGGGCCAAATGGTCTCATGTGATGCTATATGCTTCTGTGGTTCCTCTAAATCACTAAATGTACAGGTATTAAACAAAGAGAGCTCTATTATTTCCATTTGCACACCTCAGTATGCGGACAAAAGAAGAGACAAATTAAATACCAAAGAACACAAAGTGCTGCAGTAACTCAGCAGGTCAAGGAGCATCTATGGAGAGCATGGATAGATGGCGTTTCTGGTTGGGACCCTTCTTCAGACTGAGTTCCCCTCCCCCACCCCACGACAATGTCTGAAGGTTCCCGACACACAATTTCACCTATCCATGTTCTCCAGAAATGCTGCCTGACCCACTGAGGTATTCCAGCATTTAGTGTCCATTTGTGTAAGCCAGCATCTGCAGTTCCATGTTTCTACAACTTAAGTGCAAGTTCTTTTCTGCTTCATTAGACTTCAAAAGACTGCCACATTTTACTGCTGTTCTCTGAGTAATGAGCTATGTAATTAGCATGACGGTGCACTAAAGACCACAAGATAGTTTCAAAGTAAAATACTTAATTCTTCATTAGCGCCTACAGGGAGCAGTGCTCATATCACTTTCAAACATGCAGCAACAAATCTCATTCATTTTTTCTCACATTTTTTTCTCAGCTCATTGATTGGCTCATTGGTGGACTTATCTTATGTTTTGTTAGGTTATGTTTAGAGAAATAAATAATTCTATAGCATTCAGAGAAGTGCCATTACATGATGTTTTCAAGAGAGAGTTAGATTTAGCTCTTAGGGCTAAGGGAATCAAGGGATATGGAGAAAAAGCCGGAATGAGGTACGGATTTTGGATGATCAGCCATGATCATATTGAATGGCGATGCTGGCTCGATGGGCCGAATGGCCTACTCCTGCACCTATTTTCTATGTTTCTAACAAGATTAGCTTAATTTGTACTATGAAGGAAACCTGGCCGAGACTTTGTCGGAAAACTTGGTTTCTCACCCTGCTATCTTGATGATAAATATACAAAAAAAAGTAATAAAATAAAACGGAATGTATTCAGTAGGAGTGCTCTTAATGATGGAACACAGTATGCAACACATTCCACTGTGAGAAGCAATCAAGTATTTTCAGATCCATTACCTGGAGTACAAAATAGGCCAACTCTACAACAGACCAGGGCAAGTTTAATTTTCAATAGCACAGACTATACAAACTATATTATGTATGCGGGAAGGGAGATATCTGACTGCTTTATCTTGACTCCGATGTAAACTGCTTACTCTCTTATGTAAACCAGCAAAGGTGTGTCAAACACTTGAAGCAGCATTCATTTTTAACAGAAACATTGTGCAAAATGATGACTAATGGGATCCCAGGCTGCAACCTTCATTGTTAAGTTAATTTGATATTAAAAAAAACAATTTGTAATAACGTTGGGAGTAGATCATACAGTCCCTCAAGATCAAGACCAAATTATGCAAATTGTAAGGCCCACCTTAGTTAAGTGACAAACAGTTTTCATGTGTAGGAAGGAACTGCAGATGCTGTTTTATACCAAAGGTAGACACAAAATGCCAGAATAACTCAGCAGGTCAGGCAGCATCTCTGGAGAAAGGGAATATGTGACATTTCAGGATGGAACCCTTCTTCGGACTAATAACATTTATGCCAAACAAAGAAAACTTTTCATTCACTGCCCTCCCAAACAGATTCTCTTAATTCTGACCAAGATCCAAAGACATATATACTCTAAGTATGTTCTGATATTCACACATTCCCTTTTTAATCTATAAAAGGGAAATCTTGAAAAGTACAACTGAATTTCTTTCAAGGTTTCAAGGTCAATTTATCGTCACATGTACCAATTAAGGCACAGTGAAATTCAGATTATCATACAGCCATACTAAAAAAAGCAACAAGACACACAACTACTCAAAAGTTAACATAAACATCCACCACAGCGGATTCCCTACGTTCCTTACTGTGATGGAAGGCAATAAAATCCAATCTCCTTCCTCTTTATTCCACGGTCAGGGCAGTCGAACCATCCGCAGCCGGCAGTTGAAGCCCCCTTGGGGCAATCAAAACTCCCGCGTCGGGGCGATCGAAACTTGCGTGCCCGAGCAGTCGAAACTCCTGTGGCTTGGAGTCCCCGATGTCGGTCTCTACCAGAGACCGCGGGCTCCACGATCTTAAAGTCTCGCAGGCTCCCATGGTTGGGGCCCCATAGATGACCCCCGACAGGGATCGCGAACTCCGTGATGGTAAGTCCGCAGGCTCCCACGATGGAGCTCCCTGGTCGATCTCCAGTAAAGGCCGCCAACTCCACGATGTTAGGCTGCAGTGCGGACGGAGATACGATATGGAAAAGAATCCTATCTCCGTCGAGGTAAGAGATTCGAAGATATTGCTCCCAACTCCTCCCCACACCTCCCCCACAGAACAAGTTAAAGAACACTAAAACATACATTTAACACATACAAAAAAGACACAAAGAAGGAAGGGACAGACAGACTGTTGGCGAGGCATCCATTGCTGGCGCCACCCGATGGATTTGGGTCACCTGCATTGAATACTTTCTATTCAGTCCGAAGAGGGATCTCAACCCGAAACGTCACCCATTCCTTCTCTCCAGAGATGCTGCCTGTCACACTGAGTTATTCCAGCTTATTGTGTCTATCTTTTGCATATTTTCTACCTTTCCTTTACGCAATAAGTTTACAAGTTGCACAGAACAGTTAGAAGCACCACCTAGGGCCACTGCAGGATAATGTCACCACCATGGCTTTTGATTTCTAGATCAATAACATTTTATAACAGCTTTACCTTAATTAGTCTCAGATACATATCCACAACTTCTACCTTGACATACTTACTGGAGTGAAAAGAGAACGGCAATGCCAGCGAGAATGACCATTGGCAGGAGACAGTATCCCAGGACGCTGGCCACGCAGCCAATCGAGACCTCTGTGCAACTCATCAGGTTCAGCAGTGTGTACATTGCCAGACACCCAAAGACACTGATTCCATAAACATAGCCAAATTGTACCTTACCAGCCTGCAATAGAGAGTAGAAATACATTATTCATCAAGCTAACCTGAGATCTACTTTTGTTGACCTATCGAACTAAAGGATGTTAATTTGAATTGAATTGTGACAAACAGAAAATACATTAAAAACGGCACAAAGGGATTGCATCGTCCAGGAAGTTAGAAACTTACTCTTGTGTATCCAGGTCAAATTAATGGTATAAACTCTCTTGTATTCGTCCAACAAACTAAGCAAATGAATAGAACAGTTATAGATGAACCAGTATAAGAACACAAAACTGGGTACTTGTCTGGTCCCAAATAATAAATGTGATAAGAGATTTCCTAGATTGATAATAGGAGTAATTTAAACACTTATCTCCAATCCGAAGAAACGGAAGCTGAGAATTTGATCTCTTTTGTTCTGTTCCCAATTTTATTTTCCTTTCATCTGCTTTTTGCCGAAGGAAGAGAATTAGAAATGCCCTATTTGTTACAGAGCACAGACCACAGACAATGTATTTCAACTCTATGTGACTGTCGTGCAGGAGCTATTCAATTTATTCCACTCCCCTGCTACTTCCTCATTGCCTTGAAATTGATTTATATTTTCAACTTCATGTGCAATTCTTTAAAGTTCCCGATTAATCTGTTTCTACCACTTTTTCAGATAATGCATTCCTCATCACAACAATTATAGTGGAACAGTGAACAGCGAATGCTAACTGACCTGTACAATGGTAAATAAATCACCAAAAGCCGCACATTGATGACTATCGTAGTCGTCGGCAGAAGATCTAGTCTCATCTGTGTGGATATATCTTTTCTAATCCCATAACACTGTTCTGTAATCTTTAGGATCTAACAAATCAGTCATTTCTTCTCCATGGACAAATCCCCCATCTTGTTCCATTTTCCTGGTAGCTTAATGGTACCGAAATCAATTTCATTAATATGTTTAGAAATCTTCATGTTAGTCTGAGGATAACCTAAATAAGCTGTCAATCGGGTTTAACATTACCAACACCTTTTAATTCTACACAATGTTTATTTGCAATGTTTCTGCCTCAACTATCTTCTCCAGCAGCTCATTTCATATATCACCACCCTTTGTGTAGAAAAAGTTGCCCCTCAGATTCCTATTAAATCTTTCCCCCCTCACCTTAAACCCATGTCTACTACAACTTCCAAATAAGCTCTGAACTACATAGACTTGGGTGCTGGAGTAACTCAGTGGGACAGGCAGCATCTCTGGAGAGAAGGAATGGGTGACGTTTCGGGTCGAGATCCTTCTTCAGTGGTCAGAACGTTATTGTTCTGTCTTGTATGTATGACAATAACACACTCTGGGTAAACAACTGTGCATCCACCTTGTCTATTCCCCTCATGATCTTATACACATCTATAATATCACCTCTCATCCTTCTGTGCTCCAATGAATACAATCCTAGCCTGCCCAACCTCTCCTTCCATCTCAGGCTCTCAAGTACTGGCAGCATCCTGGTAAATCTTCTCAGCACCCTTTCCAGCTTAACAACATTATTCCTATAGCAATGAGACCAAAAGGGCACACAATTCCAACTGTGACCTCACCAGCACCATGTACAGCTGTACACAACATCTCAATTTCTATACTCAATAAGCTAACTGATGAAGGCCAATGTGCCGAAAGACTTCTTGACCACCTTATCTATCTATGATGCCACTTTCAAGCAACTATGTGTTGCATTCCTAGATCGTTCTGCACTACAACACTCCTGGAAGCCCTGCCATTTACTGTGATGGTGAGACTTCCCAATATGCAACACCTCACATTTATCTCCATTAAACACCATTAATCTTTCCTCTGCCCACTTGTCCAACTGATAAAGATCCTCCTGTAATATTTGGTAACCATCTTCGCTATCTACAATACTACCATGCCAGCTGCAACATTACTAATCATATTCTGCGCGTTCTCATCCAAATCGTTGATATGAGTCATGAACGGCAATGGTCCCATTAGGGGTACACCATTTGTCACAAGCCTCCAATCAAAACAACAACCATCTACTATCACTATGCTTCCTTTCAAGCAATCAATTGTCTATCCATTCAGCTAGCTCACCCTGAACGGTACAAATCTGATGCTTCAAATTTCGTTTGAACTCCTGAAAAACAATCTTCACAAATACCATCAAGGAGTAAAATCTGCAAGAACAAAATACTTTTCCGCCCTTGTTTCCAAAAACGCTCATAACTCCAAGGTCCTTTTTAGTACCATCACCTCTATCATATGTCCTGCCCCCAGCACCAGCTTAACTGGGTCCCCTGCTAAGTGCGAGGAATTTACTATATTTTTCACCGGCAAAGTTAAGAACATCAGAACGAATATTTCCCCTCCCATCTGTGACCTGGCTGTCTCATTGGTCTGTTCTTCAAAATTACACTGTTTCCAACCCGTTACTCTACCCTCCCTTGTAAAACTGGTCACCACCATGAAACCTACGACCTGCCCCCTCGACGTTGTCCCCTCTGCCCTTCTGAAGGATGTCATTACAAAAGCCGGTCCCAGCATCCTCGCCATCTTCAACAGTTCTCTGGCCACTGGCACTGTTCCTACCTGCGTCAAGCATGCGGTGGTCCAACCACTCCTGAAAAAACCTAACCTTGACCCCACCTTGCCAAGCAACTACAGACCTATTTCAAAACTGCCTTTCCTTTCAAAAGCCCTTGAAAAGGTAATTTTAAGTCAACTTATGCCTTACCTTCACCAAAATACTATCTTGGAAACTTTCCAATCAGGTTTCAGGGCCCACCACAGCACAGAGTCTGCCTTGTTGAAGGTACATAATGACCTACTGCTCACCGTTGACTCCGGCGACTGTGCAATCCTGCTCCTTCTCGACCTCAGTGCAGCATTTGATACAGTCGACCACACCATCCTAATTGACCGTCTCCAGTACGGGGTTGGTATTGATGGCACTGCCCTGAGCTGGTTCATCTCCTACCTCAAAGGTAGGAGTTTCTCTACTAACATAGGCAACTCTTTCTCCTCCCCAGCTAGCCTCTGCTGTGGGGTTCCACAAGGTTCCATCCTTGGCCCCATTCTCTTCTCCCTGTATATGCTCCCCTTAGGCCAAGTCATTCAAAGGCACGGCATTTCCTTCCATTGCTATGCAGATGATACACAACTCTATCTCCCTCTGAAGCCCAAAAACCAATCAAATCTATTTAACCTTATCCACTGCCTCCAGGATATAAAGTGTTGGATGGCCCAGAACTTCCTCCAACTAAATGAGAGTAAGTCTGAGGTCATCCTTCTCGGCCCCTCGGACTCAATCAAAATGATAGCAGGCAGACTTGGAAGCCTTACCCCATTACTCAAACCTCACATCAAAAACCTTGGCGTGATATTTGACTCAGCATTGAAATTTGACAAACAAGTCAATGCCGTGGTAAAAGCTAGCTTCTTTCAGCTTTGGACGTTAGCTAAAATAAAACAATTCCTCCACTTTGATGACCTCGAAAAGATCATCCACACATTTATCTCCTCCCGCCTCGATTTCTGAAACTCCCTTTACACTGGTATCAGCCAATCTTCCCTGTCCCGCCTGCAACTGGTCCAAAACGCCGCAGCAAGATTCCTGACGGGCATCCGAAAAAGGGACCACATCACCCCGATTCTGGCCTCTCTCCACTGGCTCCCTGTGATGTTCCGAATAAATTTCAAGATCCTTCTTTATGTTTACAAAGCCCTTAACGGGCTTGCCCCCACCTACATTAAAAGTCTGCTTATCCACCACACCACCTCCAGGTCCCTCAGATCGGCCGACTTGGGGCTACTGAATATCGTCTAGGCATAAGCTCAGGGGCGACCGCGCTTTTGCAGTTGCAGCTCTTAGACTGTGGAAGAGCATCGCTCTTCCCATTAGAACTGCCCCCTCCATCGACTTTTTTAAGTGGAGACTTAAAACTCATCTTTACTCTCAAGCCTTTGTTGACGTCCTCTGAGGGAGGGTTATATGTATGTATTTATGTATGTACTTAATCTATGGACCAATGATAATTGTATAACGTTAGTACCTCCACCAATGTAAAGCACTTTGGTCAACAAGAGTTGTTTTTTAAATGTGCTATAGAAATAAAAGTGACTTGACTTGACTTGATTTGAGAGCTATCTCCTGTCCCCTTTTTGCCCTACTGATTTCTTTCTTTGTGTGTTCCTCAGTTCCTGAAACAAGGTTTCAAGGTCAGTTTAATGTTCTGAGAGATAAGATATACATGCATTTAGATAGGTGGATTAAAGCCCTGTCCCACGGTACGAGTTCATTCCAAGAGCTCTCCCGAGTTAAAAAAAAATCAAACTTGTGGTAAGCACGGAGAATGAACGTAGCGGGTACGTCGGAGCTCGGGGACATCCCTTAGCGGCTCGTAGCGTTAACGGCAGGTACTCGGGAAGACTCGCTAACTGCAGGTAAGCACGGGAAGATGCGTGAAGATTTTTCAACATGTTGAAAAATGTCCACGAGAGCCCCGAGTACCGACGAGTGGCCATTACTGTAAATCTCCGAGTTCGAATTAGGGCAAACTCGGGAGTGTTCTTGGAACGAACTCGTACCGTGGGACAGGGCTTTTAGGGACATTTTTTATGTGGGAGTTCTCCAGGGATACACTTGATCCTAGGTACACAAAAAAGTTGGAGAAACTCAGCAGGTGCAGCAGCATCAGACTGAAGAAGGGTTTCGGCCCGAAACGTTGCCTATTTCCTTCGCTCCATAGATGCTGCTGCACCCGCTGAGTTTCTCCAGCTTTTTTGTGTACCTTCGATTTTCAAGCATCTGCAGTTCCTTCTTAAACACTTCTTATACACTTGATATTGGCTGTCTCTAGCCGTATCATGCCTCCTTCTTATTCTTGACCAGAGCCTCAATTTCTCTTGTCACCTGCCTTATCCTTCACTCTAACTGAACTCTTGTCACCACCCTTTTAAAAGCATCCCACTTTCCGGATGTTCCTATTCCTGCAAAAAACCTGCTCTAATCAACTTCAGCGAGTTCCTGTCTAATACCATCAAAGTTGGTCTTACCCCAATTTAGAATTTTAACTCGCGGGCCCGCCCTGTCTTTATCCATAACTATGGATAATTATATTTAAAATATTATAAGATTAATATACACACACTGTCAAAGTAATTATTTCAATTTGCACTCGTCCACAGGCAAATCATAAACATAATCTTTCGATGCAAACACTGAAAATAAAATCAGTGCTAATTTCATGCATGCTTGCTACTGGAATATAGCCTTGCCCACCTACTTAATATTTCAGGAATTGCCTTTGCTTTGCTGACAATTTTATATCGATCAATTATACTCAATAGAAAGTTGTGAGCACACGAGTCAGCATGGATTTACAAAGGGGAAATGATGTTTGACTAATCTTCTGGAATTTTTTGAGGATGTAACTAGGAAAATGGATAAGGGAGAGCCAGAGGATGTAGTGTACCTGGACTTTCAGAAAACATTTGATTAGGTCCCACATAGGAGATTAGTGGGCAAAATTAGGGCACATGGTATGAGGGTAGAGTGCTGACATGGATAGAGAAGTGGTTGGCAGACAGGAAACAAAGAGTAGGTATTAACGAGTCCCTTTCAGAATGTCAGGCAGTGACTAGTGGGGTACCGCGAGGTTCGGTGCTGGGACCACAGCTATTTACAATATACATCAATGATTTAGATGAAGAATTTAAAAGTAACATTAGCAAATTTGCAGATGACATAAAGCTGGGTGGCAGTGTGAACTGTGAGAAGGATGCTATGAAGATGCAGGGTGACCTGGACAGGATGGGTGAGTGGGCAGCTGCATGGCAGATGCAGTTTAGTGTGGATAAATGTGACGTTATCCACTTTGGTGGCAAAAATAGGAAAGAAGATTATTATCTGAATGGTGTCATGTTAGGAAAAGGAGAAGTACAACGGGATCTGGGGGGTCCTTGTTCATCAGTCAATGAAAGTAAGCATGCAGGTACAGCTGGCAGTGAAGAAAGTTATTGGCATGTTGGCCTTCATAACAACAGGAGTTGAGTATAGGAACAAAGGGGTCCTTCTGCAATTGTAAAGGGCCCTAGTGAGACAACACCTGGAGTATTGTGTGCAATTTTGGTCTCCAAATTTGAGGAAGGAAAGTCTTGCAATTGAGGGATTGCAGCATAGGTTCACAAGGTCAATTCCCGGGATGGCGGGACTGTCATATGTTGATAGAATGGAGCGGCTGGGCTTGTATACTCTGGAATTTAGAAGGATGAGAGGAGATCTTATTGAAACATATAAGATTATTAAGGGATTGGACATGCTGAAGGCAGGAAACATGTTCCCGATGTTGGGGGAATCCAGAACCAGGGGCCACAGTTTAAGAATAAGGGGTAGGCCATTTAGAACAGAGATGATGAAAAACCTATTCACCCAGAAAGGTGTGAATCTGTGGAATTCTCTGCATCAGGAGGCCAATTCTCTGGATACTTTCAAGAAAGAGTTAAAGCCCTGTCCCACGGTACGAGTTCATTCAAGTGCTCTCATGAGTTTAAAAAACAAAACAAACTCGTGGTAAGCACGTAGAATGAACATAGCGGGTACGTTGGAGGTCGGGACATCTCTTAGCGGCTCATAACGTCAATGGCAGGTACCCGGGAAAAGCGGTAAACTCGGGAAGACTCGTGAAGATTTTTCAACATGTTGAAAAATGTCCACGAGAGCCCCGAGTACTTACGAGCGGCCATTACCATAAATCTCCGAGTTCGAATAAGAGCAAACTCAGGAGAACTCTTGAATGAACTCGTACAGTGGGATAGGGCTTTTAGATAGAGGTCTTAAAGATAGCGGAGTCAGGGGATATGGTGAGAAGGCAGGAACGGGGTACTGAATGTGGATGATCAGCCATGAATGGCGGTGCTGGCTGGAAGGGCCGAAAGGCCTACTCCTGAACCTATTGTCTATTGACCCTCAAAAGTTTATGATAAGTACTTGCAATGTTGCTTCTATTTATTGCTTATGGTAAATGCTTCTTTTGTCCTCTATTTAACTATTCCTAAGCCTGATCTCATATAATTTGAAGATAGACACAAAATGCTGGATTAACTCAGCAGGGCGGGCAGCACAGCTGGAGAGAAGGGATGGGTGACGTTTTGGGTCGAGACCCTTCTTCAGACTCATATAACTTGACATTATGCAAGGCATTAGTGTGGAAAAGTTGTTGCATCTCATATGTCAAACACAATTATTGACAAACACATTTTGAAGATGTGGTATCATCAGAATATACATAAATATAATAAAATAGCTTTTTTTCACAATGTGTATCAGCAGATTAACTAGCATCTTATTAAAATACAAATACCTTTCTCTGTGCCCTCTTTTAAAAAGGCAAAGCAAATCAGGTCAAAACTTGTTTTACGCAATTTATTTTAAAAATTTGCTTGTTATTGTGAATAACATTGGCATTGTGTCAATTATCTTTTCTGAGAGAAACAGCCTCAGGCATGCGGTGACATTCCTACAAAAATAAAGTAAAATTATTTCTTCTGATTTTCACGGTGTGGTAAATGAAATACATAATATACAAGAAAAATATTTGAAAGAGGAAGGAAATGCCTGAGGTAAATTAAATATTTCCATGTTGTATCCTTTATGCTGTCATTTTAACATACCAGCAACAATGTGGCTCCAAATGCCAAACAGAAGACCATTGGTCCTGCCAGATCAGTCTCATTCATAATGCTGCCATCTGCTGGTTTCATCGGATTCAGAACTGTTAACGTTTTTTGCCAGATGTGATCAAAATTGATCCCAATCTCTGTGAATAGGATAAAAGTGTGATTTAGGATTCACAAAAATAGTGTGATTCTCTGTTTCTCACTTATTCTCCTTTGTTGAAAACTCTGCCTATTGGAAATATCTCAACATCTACCTTATATGCCCAACCTCAACCCCTTAGGATCGCGTGTAATGGAACCAAATCTGTGCAGTGTTCCTAGTATGGCCAAGCTTTGGTAATAGCTATTGTCAGCTGTGGTAAAGCTGTAGCATTACTTCCCTTTCTAAACTTCAGCCCCCTTGCAATAACAGCTAATATGCCATTTGCTTTCCTAACAGGTTAGTAAACGTTTTGTGTTTCCTGCACAAGAATACACAGATCTACCCGTGCTTCATCAAGTTATCAATGTGCTGAAGGAGGCTATATGTTCAAAATGTTAAGCTGTTAAGGTTATGTGAAGTGACCTGATATGTCAGTCAATGATGCCGCGGTCACTGTAAAAATCACCGTGGGACAGGCCCTTTAGTATTTAGCTTCTGACGCAAAAGCCTAAGAAGGAGGATGCAGATCAATCACTATTGTTGATTTGATCCATGTCTGGTTTTACTATTGCCAACCCCATCCATAATCCATGCCGGGCTTCCACTATGCTGTCCTGATGGTGTGCGATAAGCTAAGACCTCAGTTTAATCTAAGATGCTGTACCTTGCAGATACCTTGCAGATGCCAATGCCATGGTCTCTGTATTGGATTGGATTGGATTCAATTTTATTGTCATTGCACTTTTCAGTGCAACAAAATGGTTTAGCCTGCAGTCATGACATGGAATAAATAACAAACAAACACTCAACGTTTAAAGTCCCAAAGTCATTGTCTCTTCCCTCCTTGCTCTCCCTCTGTGCTGAGGCAATCCAGGCCTCCGATGTTGTGACCCCACCGGGTGATGGTGAGCAAGTCCAGCGGCCGAATCCGAGCTCTGCAAACTGGCCGGTTCAAACCCGGGCTGTCGAAGCTGCCGAAGCTGCCACCCTCCAGTCCAGCGGACGCAGCTGTAGTTGCGGGAGCTCCAGAAAAACAGGTCACCAACCTGTGACCTGTGAGCTCCCGACGATGTCGTCTACTGGCCCGCGGCTGAGCCTCCGAGGCTCCAAAGTCGGGTCGGAAGTTGGGTCGCACCGCAACCACAGCCCCGAAGTCGGCTAGCCTCGCGTATGTATTCTTAATAAAGTACCTTTTATGAAGTTAGCCAACTTAGTTTTACTTATACTTCTTACATAGAGGGTCTGAGCTATAGGGAGAGGTTAAGCAGGCTGGGACTATTCCCTAGAGTGCAGGAGGATGAGGGATGATCTTATAGAGGTGTATAAAATCATGAGAGGAATAGATCAGGTAGTTGCACAGAGTCTCTTACCCAGAGTAAGTGAATCAAGGACCAGATATAGGTTTAAGGTGAAGGGGAAAATATTTAATAGGTATCTGAGGGGTGAAATCTTCACACAACGAGTGGTGGGTGCATGGAACAAGCTGCCAAAGGAGGTAGTTGAGGTAAGGACTATCCCAATGTTTAAGAAGCAGTTAGACAGGTACATGGGATATGGGCCAAATGCAGGCAGATGGGACAAGTGTAGCTGGGACATGTTGGCCAGTGTGGGAAAGTTGGGCTAAAGGGTCTGTTTCCACACTGTATCACTCTATGACTTTAAAACAGGTGTTTCATATATATGGAATAAAGTTGAATATTTTGTTTTATCTCAAGAGTATGCTTTATTAAATTTCTCTTCATTTTGTGTTCTCAGCATAAATGCTTGTCTTATTTAATGAAAATAATATTTATTGACCCAGACATTTAATTATTTGGGAAATGCTGCACATTTTTCCAGTTGGCAAATTTCTGCCATGTTGCACTAAATGGAATTGGATAACTTGATTTGTTTTGGTGCTTCCTCAAGGGATGAATCTTGGTTAAGAAACAGAGACATTTCTGGTCAGCTTTAAACAGTCGAACAACCTGTCACATCTGTTTAACAGTTCACCTGACTCTTAGCACCCCTATCAATATATCACTCCCAGCTTAGATTATTCATTACGGTTTTGGTGTTGGATTAAATACTATAAACCCAGTCAAACAATGCCGTCTCTCACAGTATGTGAGTCTATTACACCAAGGTTTCAAAATAAAGTTTAAAATACCATGGTAATCAGATACATTTCAATTAATAGTTCCTCAGCTTTAATTATGTAATATTCATGTAGAATTTACAACATATATTTTCAAACCACGTTAATCTATCGTTGTCTGACATGACTTGTTGTTCTCAATTTTCAGAATGTGCCAACATATCTGTCTCCAAGTTTATGGACCCTTGAGGAAATACCTCACCTAATAGTATATGTGTTGATGTTTTTTAATCTCATTCTGAATTAAAATAGAGCAGCCATTCATGATTTGTCTATTTGTAACCAGGCATGTTATAGTGGTGAGTGAAGCAGTGCAATATCCTCGATCACAAAGTTTTTAAGAAACATGTATTTCAAAGTACAGGGAACCCTCTGTCAGAGATAAAAAAATAAATCATAATGGAGCTACCAGCCATATCAATATTTAATTGGAGCCCTGAGTGGTGAGTTTAAATGTATGATGCATGTTTTTCCAGTATGTTCTTGGTGAAATCAGAGTCATGATATAGGAACCATGGCTATGCCAGGTCCATGATTTAATTTAAAATATATGTGAGCGCTCCTTGTAGGTAAGGTTATCATTCATGAAAAGTTGTTCAGATCAACTATTCAATTCATGAAAAGCAGTTTGATCTATAATAGTAAGATTAAACGCGAACTTACCAGTTTGAAGTTTTATGAGGAGTTACGATGAGGGACTACATGAAGAAGACCCCGTCCAGCCGCACACCCGTCAATCTTCAAAGCAGCGGTGTGAAATCACAGATAATAGTGACTGAAGTATAATAGTAAGATGTGAGGACTAGAACTTCCAGATGACATTTATGAGGGGTGGGAGCGGAGGGCACGTAGTCCCTCATCGTAACTCCTCATAAAATAAAGATCAAACTTCAAACTAGTAAGTTCTCGTTTAATCGTACTATTTTACTTCGGAGTCACGTGAGTGACTACGTGAAGATGTCAAAGCTTTGAGATTTCATGCCGTAGATTCAAATCCAGGCGTCTCACTGCATTGATTGACTCTGAATGAATAAAGTAATCAACAATGCATAACCATAACATTGATGCAATCAGTTAATGGTTTATTTATCACAACAATAGTAACCCCTCTATCACAGGGGGAAACTGAACATTGAATCCAAAACAGCACCACGAAATACCCCAGGTTCTGCAATCGCCTTATGGTAATACTTGTGAAACATTCGTTCACTTGCCCATCCTGCTGCCGCGAGGATATGGTCTATTGTGACGTCCAAATCCTTGGCTGCCGATGTTGATGCCACCCTGGTGGTATGAGATTTAAATTTGTCAGTATCAATACCTGCATCAACCAGCACCTGCTTCAGCCACCTTGAGATAGTCTGCACCGACACTTTCTTATGCGTTCTTTTATGGCTGATAAAGAATGCTGATTCTACACCTCTTAAGGTTCTGGTGGCTTCAATGTAACTTCGTAAATGTGACACTACACATAGGCATGGATCCGTAGGATATGCTGAAAAAACCAACACACCCCGTGACTCCAGGTCTGTTTGAGCAAATCATAGACATAGAATGTAATGGCCTCTGCTGCTATTTCTATCCTGTCTATTCGTAGTTTCTGCAATGTCTGTACTCTCTGTGCTGAAACCAGTGCCATGAGCATGACTGCATTCATGGTAACTTTGGCCAAGGACAGATCTGAAATAGGAGTCCATTGACGAAGGAGCATCAGCACATCTCTTACAATCCAGATTATTGTATACCTGGGTCTAGAAGTCTTGGGATTGAAAATTCCCTTCATAAACCTACAGACCAAAGGGTGTGACTCTACAAGATATTGTTCTGATTCCCTCCATAAATATGCAGAGAGAGCACTCCTTGCAGTATTGATCGCACTATAGCTTAACTTAAAATCAAAATAGAGAGTTGACAGAAATTCTAATACATCTGGGATGTCTGCAGTGTGGTATGAAATATTCTGCCTTAAGCAAAACATCTCCCATTTCCTTATGTAAGAAATGTAGTGCTTCTGGGTACTATCCCTCCAGGCTGCTACAATCACATTCACAGTACGATCTGATAGTCCTCTTCCAAGATATGGCCTCCTTAGAATCTGTAAATCAACAAGCCAATACGATCATGTAAAGGATGTGAAGGGTGCACAAGTAGGTTTTTCTGTTTTGGAATAATCATAAGAGGCTTTGTGATCATTTTTAACACCAGAGTGTACCATGGTTGTGTAGGCCAGTCTGGTACCACCAATACTCCTGAAGCGGAGTCCTGTTTGATCTTTTGTAGACCGACTAATGAGGCAAAATGGAGGAAATGCATACAAAAACATTCCACCCCAATGCAGCGAGAACGCATCCACTGCTACTGCCCCAGGATCTGGTTTCCATGAAACATATTTAGGTACTTGGTGGTTAAGTCTGGATGCAAACAAGTCAATTTCTGGCATCTCGAACCTTGCAACAATCTTATTAAATTTGTCACGATTCAACATCCATTCTGTATTGTCATTGAATTTACGTGACCTGATGTCTGCAATTATGTTGAATCTACCTGGTAGGTAGATGGCCGAAAGCCAAATGTGTCTGATAATACACCAGCTCCAGATCATGTTTGCCAATCTATCACAAGATTCTGACTTGATTCCACCCATATGATTAACATACGCTACTGCTGTAGTGTTGTCAATCTGTACCTGAACATGCAAGTTTTGCATATTAGAGCAATAAACTTTAAGCCCATAAAATGTTCCTAAAAGCTCTAGGTAATTGACCCTTTGTACGTGGAGCAAAGGTACTTCCTCCACATTCCATCTACCTCCACAGCGCCCCAACCTAGAGGACTTACATCAGTCTATAGAATAATGGAAGGCGTTTCAACCAGAATTTCCCTGGAAGCATTTGAGACACTCCTGATCCACCATTGTATTTCAGTAATAGCTGCAACTGGCAATTGCATGGGCCTGTCAAAATGCCCTGAATGTATCCTCAATGCCTGTACCTTTGCTCGCTGTAATTGCTGATAATGCAGTGGTCCAAACTGCAAAGCTGGAAATGAAGCGAATAGTTTGCCAAGCAAGCTTGCCACCTGCCTAATTGAGGGTTGATGCTGTGTAATGAGCTTGATACAACCTTCAATTAACTGCAGCCTTTTATCATTGGGCAGTCACTTTCATGTGCCCTGAATTAATAGTGAAACCCAAGTAATCAATTACTGTGCTTGGTGACAATTTGAACTTATCTGGATGGATAATAAACCTCAGCCTCTCGAATGCGAGCTTGCCTATTGACACCGAGTGTCCCAGACAATCAAAATATCATCCAAATAGGCCATTACCAAATGGCCCTGAGCTCTTAGTAGTGCTAAGACTGGCTTTAACAATTTGGTAAATAGTCTAGGAGCTGTGGTTAAACCATTAGGCAATGCTTTAAATTGCCATCATTGACTCATCCAGCTAAATTTTAAATATCTCTGATCATTACCATGCACAGCCACAGACTAATATGCATCTTGAAGATCTAAGCTAGCCATGTAGCATTTCCTTGAAATTAGCTGTATAGCATTGGCAAATGTCTCCATTTTAAAATGTTTATACTGTACAAAGGTGTTAAGACTCGTCAGATCGAGAATAATTCTACACCCACCATCCTTTTTTGCTCTAGAAAATATACTTTGTGGTGTTGGTGAACTGACTTCTCAATTACCCCTTTTTTACACAATATTTCAAGTACTGTCTGAATCTCCATATTCTCTACTTTTGAGAAAATACGTGTCCAGCTTGAAACATGTTGAGTAGGGGGATATATACGGGTATAATTCAATTCTAAACCCCATAATACTGCACAGTACAAATGCATCAGATGTTATTTCTTGCCATTCTTTTAGGAAGAATTGTAATCTTCCCCCAACTTGTAAGTCTCTTTCAGGACCAGACCCACCTACCTCAGGGTTTGCCGGTGACAATTGTTGTCCCCTGCTCTTAGTGGCAACACTGTAACCTCCACATGCCCCAGGAGCAGTGCGCCAATAACGCGTATATGGGAAGGACCGACTTGTTCCTTCATCGGCCCCAGTCACCGCCCGTCGGTAGGGAAATTGCCTTCGAACTGATCTGCTGAGCACCGGTGGTTTCATCATCCCCATGGTTTTTGCTTCTTCATTCAGGTCTTTTACCCTTTTAGCTAGATTCTCTCCAAAAAGCAGATTAGGTAATTGAATATTAGTTGGTTTACAGAGCCCCGCAAATTTAGGATGTATGTTAGGCCTTATAGCACTTTTACGAATACGGTTTATTTCAAAGTGTGCACTGCACATGAGTGCTAAGGCATCCTGTTGTGATACAGACACGTATTCTTCATCCAAGCCTCTGGCGAAAGCCGTAATGCCTGACTCCAGCAACTTCAACACCCGCTGTAATTTCATTTCTTGTGCGCATACTGCAATGTCCAAATAGCCCCATATTACATTATTCACTGCTAGCAGTGCGCAATTCTGCAGGGTTTCATATTTTTTTGACAATCTCGTCCATAGTCAGTTCCTGGAGCTGATGGGAGAGCAAGTAGTTTATTGTCATTGCTAATTCATTTCCCAATGGTTCCCTTTTCAGTCTGGGGACGGCAAATTTTTGGGCCAGACCTGGTATTTTAGGCTCTGTTATTGGGCTTTGGTCCTCATATGATTCGTCATCCGAATCTTGCTGCCCCGTAAAATAATCCTCCTCATGATGGGGGCGATCTGGTATCCCTGCTTCAGGTGCTTCCAGCGCTGGCTCTCCCGTAGGCCCACACATAGCAAACCCTTTTACCGGTGCTCCCCGCGTGGGCTCTCCCATAGGCCCACGCATTGGCAGCCCTCTTTCAGGTGCTGCTGGCACTGGCTCTCTTGTAGGCCAATGCATAAACTGTCTTCCCTCAGACATTGCTTGCGCTGGCTGTCCTGTAGGCCAACGCTGAGCCGGACCTTTTCCAGGCACTCCCTGCGCTGGCTCTCCCATAGGCCAACGCGGGCTGTACTCCTCCTGGAGTGGGTGCTGATAAATCATTTTCCCCATGAGGAATTCTAGATTTGTGGCCCAAGTAGACATAATCTCTGTCTGAGAAGAGGAAAACTCCGGGTCTGACTCCTCAGAGTCTACTGGCCGAACAGACTTTTCTTGGCCTTGCGCCTTAATGGCGCAGCAACGGTACTTTGTATGACCGCTTCTGTAGTCAATGGCTCGCTGCCACCAACTCCTCAAGCGGGTGCCCGCTACTCGCAGACCCGCGGTCTTCTCGAGTTTTACCTGCGGTACGCCTCCTCTTTCCTTTACGCACTTTCTCCATTCTAACTTGTATAGCACACAGCAGTCTCTTGGAAGAAAGCGACCTGAAAGCGAAAGTGAAACCACTTCAGGCTTTTTAAACTTACCGCTGCGCTATGCGTCTGACGATATGATGCGTGTGTGGCTAGACGGGGTCTTCTTCACGTAGTCACTCACGTGACTCACATAGTCACTCCGAAGTAAAATGTCCATCCCTTTAGCAGTAAAGGGATATATCATGGATATGATTTATGTTTCAAAAGGACAGAACAGGTACAATAAAAAGGCAATAATTATATTTGAACAATACCACCTGCGGCATCTATACATAACTAAAACGTTAATCTTGTTATCTTCCAGTTTGGCGGTCATTCTATTTTTTGCGCAAGAACGGTTCACGATAGCACTACGATTTGTCGCCAGTTCACTCAGGGTTCTCCAATGCTGTGATTGCACCAAGTTTCATTCCAATAGGTTGAATGTCGTAAAAGTTAGCAGCATTTAAAAATCTTTAAAACTGCGCGATCGCAGATCGATCTGTTCTCCTGCCTTCCAGCACCTTGCGGATTAGTCTCTTCCCCTGTCACTCCCCGGGTCAGTCTGCCCATTCCTGCACCATTGCGCCTTTAGTGGAGCTGAGGATGGCCGGCGGATGTTTCCAACCGGACTTTCGGAGGGACCAGAAGCAGCCCTGCCCCAAGCAGCAGCCCAGCGTCGAAGACCCGACCCAGCCCAGCCCAGAATCGGAGATATCGCCGATGTTGCCAAACGGAAAGCAGAAACTCTGATCCTGGCAGAGGAGAACGACCAGCGACCAGCGCCCACTGTGTTCCCATCGCACCATCAATTCCAGCCACTACCCCTCTGGTCCCCCTCGCTGGCTCCTCTCCCCTCCCTTCCCCTCCCTCGTGATGCCCCCCTCTTTTCTCCCATCTTTTCTCCGTGGTCACTTGCCCCACACAGCCCACCCCTCCTCCACACACCAGCTCCCCACACACACCCACGCCCCCCACACACACCCACGCAACCCACACGCACCACCCCCACCACCGCCCACAAACCCCGCCACCGACACCCCCCCTCACCCACAACCCCTCCTCTCCCACAACCCCTCCTCTCCCACACACACCCCCTCCCCACAACCCCCCTCCCCCACATCCCCCTCACCCCAACACCCTCACCCCCACAACACCCCCACAAGCCACCCCCCCCCACAACCCCCCCACACACAGACCCACCCACACATTCCCAAACACATACATCCTCCCAGACACACATCCCCCCTGCCCACACACACCCCCCTCCCACACACACACACCCCTCACACATCCCTCCTTCCCCTCCCACATCTCTTCCGCCCACATACACCCCTCCCCCCTACCACCCCCCCCCCCCCCCCCCCCTCCCCCCACACCACCACCCTCTCTTACCCCTCCGACATCTCCCCGTCCACCCACACCCCACTTCCCCTCACTCCCACCCCACACCCCCCACCACCACACACCCCACTTCCCTCCTCCCCTCCCACACATGAAGAGGAGGGGGAGGGAGTGCTGGGGATGAGGGGAAATGAGCCGCGCTTGCGCAGTTAGAGGCTATAGGTGAGTGGTGGAATATTGCATTGGGGCAACGGGTCCCAATTAGTCTAGCATCTATATTATTAAAAGTCTGATCTTGACCACTTCCTGTTGTTCTGTATATTTGATTTTAGAAAAAAATGCTGCCACTTACGGCTGTGATTTTTGGCCATCTTGCTCGGAGTCCCAGAGGGAGACAAGAGGATTTTTCTCATCGATGAAAAATAAAAGTTATTAGTGTTTAAAAAATGTTGATATTCTATCTCCTGAAGGCCACACCCCTTCCGGGGGGACTATAAAACCCAGAAGTGTTGAGTGCCTCAGTCAGTTTCTGCAAGATGGGGGAGCGAGAGGGTCACGTCTCTCAGTCTGAGCTGTGAATAACACTGAACACATGTCTACTAAACTGTGAGTGGTTTTACTGATCTGTCAGTGCCCTTAATGTGGTTTGAAAATATAGTTTGGAAATGCTAAATCTGTGTTGCCTTTGGTTTGGAAATGCTAAAGCTGTGTTGCCTTTGGTTTGGAAATGCTAAAGCTGTGTTGCCTTTGGTTTGGAAATGCTAAAGCTGCCTAATTAAAGTTGCCTTGCATAATTAAAGTTGCCTTGCCTTCTATATATAATTAAAAGTCTCATCTTGACCACTTCCTGTTTGCGTTTTATATTGATTTTAGAAGAAAAAAACGCTACCACGTACAGCGGTGATTTTTGGCCATCTTAGTCAGAGTCCCCCTTCGCTCATCAGGTGCCAAGGATTTTTCCCATCGATGAAAAATAAAAGTGTTATTAGTGTTTAAAAAATGTTGAGATTCTCTCTCCTGTCTATCATGCCAAGAAGGCCATGCACCTTCTGTTGGGAGGGGGGAGGGACTATAAAACCCAGAAGTGTGGGCGTGCCTCAGTCTCTGCAAGATGGAGGAGGGAGAGGTCACTACTGGCTGTCTTTAGTGGCCTTGCTCCCTGCTTGAAATGGTATGAAACTGCACTTGAATTTGGCGGCCTAGCACCCTGCTTGAAGTGGGAAGAAACTGCACTTGAATTTGGTGGCCTCGCACCCTCAAGGAATAGCCGTCAACTGCCAGCTGACCAGCCGTGTGTGAGTGAGCTGCCAGCACAACCGGCTTGAGTGACTGAGCCGCCAACCCAAGAATCCATGGAAACCAGTCCCTTCAGCCCACAATACCCATATTAGCTCTCCAGAAAGTAAATACACAAAATGACTCCAAATGGGTCCTTTTCAGAATGGCAGGCAGTGACTAGTGGGGTGCCGCAAGGCTCGGTGTGGGGACCCCAGTTATTTAAAATATATATTAACGATTTAGATGAGAGAATTAACTGTGGCATCTCCAGATTTGCGGATGACTCAAAGCTGGGTGGCAGTATGAGCTGAAATGAGGGTGCTATGAGGCTGCAGGGTGACTCGGAGAGGTTGGATGAGTGGGCAGTTGCATGGCAGATGCAGTATAATGTGGATAAATGTGAGGTTATCCACTTTGATGGGAAGAACAGGAAGGCAGATTATTATCTGAATGGTGTCAGATTAGAAAACGTGGAGGTGCAACGAGACCTGGGTGTGCTTGTACATCAGTAACTGAAAGTAAGCATGCAGGCACAGCAGGCAGTGAAGAAAGCTAATGGCATGTTGGCCTTCCTTGCGAGAGGATTTGAGTTTAGGAGCAAGGAGGCCCTACTGCAGTTGTACAGGGCCCTGGTGAGACCGCACCTGGAGTATTGTGTGCAATTTTGGTCTCTTAATTTGAGGAAAGATATTATTGCTATTGAGAGGGTGCAGCGTACATTCCCCAGGGTAATTCCCGGGATGATGGGACTGACATATGAGAAAGAATGGATCGACTGGGCTTGTATTCCCTGGAATTTAGAAGGATGAGAGGCAATCTTATAGAAACATATAAAATTCTTAAAGAATTGGTTAGACTAGATGCAGGAAAAATGTTCCCGATGTTGGGGGAGTCCAGAAACAGCAGCCAGAGTTTAAGAATAAGGGATTGGGATTGAGATTGACACTGAGACAGTTGTATCGGGCTCTGGTGAGACTACATCTGGAGTATTGTGTTCAGTTTTGGTCTCCTAATTTGAGGAAGGACATCCTTGTGATTGAGGCAGTGCAGCGTAGGTTCACGAGATTGATCCCTGGGATGTCGGGACTGTCATATGAGGAAAGATTGAAAAGACTAGGCTTGTATTCACTGGAGTTTAGAAGGATGTGGGGGGATCTTATAGAAACATATAAAATTATTAAAGGACTGAACAAGCTAGATGCAGAAAAAATGTTCCCAATGTTGGACGAGTCTAGAACCGGGGCCACAGTCTTGGAATAAAGGAGAGGCCATTTAAGACTGTGATGAGAAATAACTTTTTCACCCAGAGAGTTGTGAATTTATGGAATTCAAGATGTTTTCAAGAGAGTTAGATTTAGCTCTTAGGGCTAAAGGAATCAAGGGAAATGGGGAAAAAGCAGGAACGGGGTACTGATTTTAAATGATCAACCATGATCATATTGAATGGTGATGCTGAGGCGAAGGGCAGAATGGCCTACTCCTGCACCTATTTTCCTATGTTTCTATTTTCCTATTCGTCTCCTCCAGAGTCTGAAGAAGGGCCTCGATTCAAAATGTCGCCTATCCATGTTCTCAAGAGATGATGATTGACCTGCTGAGTTACTCCCAGCACTTTGTGTTCTTTCCTGCTCTGGTATAATCTAGAATATTTAGACTTTGATGATCCTTAATGATTAACACCATGAAAACTAAGACTGTGCAATTTAGCAGAGGTTAAGACAAGGAGGGTGCCTGGTCATCAAACTTCTGAAATTCATTTAGGAGAGGAAGAGCTATATCAAGTCTCTATCACACCAGTAATTCTGGTGGAGAGCTGCTTACTGACTTTCACCAAGGCCAATGCACAGGTAAGGGATGAATGCTAATTTCTAATTTGACCATAATTCCTTTGATCAATGTGTGGAGTTGGTGGAGATGGAGACAACACCACGTGTGAAATCTGTAACCGTGTGTGTGGAAATACACCAGCAACCTTGCATCACTTGTACAGAGTGCGGTGAACCAATTCCAAATGCAAAAATCTTGCAGAATTACCTTCTAAAAGTGGTGGCTCATCATCAGTGCCTCCATATATGGTGGATGTTGGGCCGAATGGAGTGTAGACCTCAGATGGTTGTAAGAAATGTCCTGCATAGAGTTCTGAAGTCTGTGTCGTTGCTGAGGGAACAAATACTTTGGGCTCAAACTGACTGTAAGAAAAACATGAGAGAAGCAGTCTATTTAATAACACAACTTCAAACGCTTGAAATAATTTATGTGGAAGGTAAATAGTTTTAAAAGGAGATAACAATTTTTATTTTTTATTTTTTATTTTTTTAATATTTTTATTAGAAGCAATTGTACAAGGATAAAACAGTCGGCATCTAAAATTATACAATTATTGTACAGTTTCATTTTTAACCTTATAACCTGAAAATGAGAGAAAAGAAAAGAAAGAGAACAAGAGAGGGAAAAAGTGAAAAGTGAAAAGATAGCTCGAAAAAGCACAAAGAAAAGACCCTAGACTACCACAGTAGTGTGTCCGAAAAGTGAGTAGAGATAAAAGAGAAAAAAATGATAAAAGGAAAGTGGAGATATACCTGGAGAAATTCAGCAGATGCAGCAGCATCTATGGATGTAATCCATATCTTCACAGTAGGGACTGATGTGTGTTTCCAAAATTTAAGTATTATTTTTTTCACCGTTATCAGGCCTTAGTTAAGGAAACGTCTTTGAAATAATGTTAGTTCAGAACAGGCTTCTGACGTACCTAATGTGATCTATTCTATGTCGGGGCCCAATTTTATTTTAAGTATTTTAGAAAAAATATCAAAAATGCCCCTCCAGAAATTGTGTAACTTTATACAGGAGGCAAAGGAGTGGGTTATGATTGCTTCTTGAAGGAGACACATCACAAATAGGGGAGACATTTGGGAAGATCTTATTCAGTTTAGACTTTGAGTAATAAAGTCTATGCAGTATTTTAAATTGTATTAGCGAGTGCCTAACATTAAGAGAACAGTTGTGTATATATAGAAGGCTTTCCTCCCAACTATCTTTTAAAATTGTTAGGCCCAGTTCATCTTCCCAAGCTCGCCTAATTATTTCCGACGATGGAGTTTGTATATTTCAAAGGGTATTATAAAGGTATGATATTAACTTATTTGAATCAGACTTTCTATTCATGCATTCATCTAGTATGTCTGGAACCATATATTGACAGTCTTGTATGAGTGATTTCACATAGACTCGTATTTGAAGGTATCTAAAATATTGGCTACCTTTCAAATGATATTTCGATAGTAATTCTTGAAATGAGAGGAGAGTCCCCATCACATAAAGGTCTCCCAGCTTTTTAATTCCTAACCTTTCCCATTGTATAAACGCCATATCTAAAGTAGACGGTTTAAACAAGGGATTATTGGTGATTGGTAAGAGAAGAGATAAATTTCTCAATTTAAGCATTGACTTCACCCGTTTCCAGATTTGTAAGGTGCTATGGATTATCGGATGTTTCTCATATGCTGATTCCTTCAGATTTATTGGACAGAGAAGAATCGCGCCTATATTAAAAGGCAAACAATCTTCGCTCTCCAGTATTAGCCAGTTTACCTGTTGGCATGTATCATCCATCCAATAGATTCAATTTTTAATAATCGTTGCGCAATAATAGTAAAACAAATTAGGGAGAGCCAGTCCGCCGATTTCTTTAGGTTTACATAAATGTCGTTTATGAATTCTGTGAGTTTTGTAATCCCAAATAAAGTTTGTGATCACAGAATCGAGTTTTTTTTTAATTTTAGGGAAAAAAATCGGCATTGATTGAAATAGGTACAGGATTTGTGGATGGAAGATCATCTTTATGGCATTTATCTATATTACTAAAAGTAAGATCTTGACTGCTTTTGACTCACTGCGATGTGATTTCCGTGAGAACGCCACCACTTACGGCAGTCATTTTTGGCCACCTTGCTCAGAGCCCCCCTCCGCCATACTGGACTGGAGGACTTTTCCCATCAATGAAAAATCAGAGAGATATTAATGTTTTAAAATATGTTGCCATTCTCTCTGCTGCCCCTGCTGGTGGGAGGGGGAGGGACTATATAACCCGGAAGTGGTGTGCCTCACTCAGTCTTTGCAAGATGGAGGAAGCGAGAGGATCACGTCTATCTGAGCTCTGAATACCACTGAACACATGTCTACTCAACTGTGAGTGCCTTAATGTGGTTTGAAAATGAAAATATGGTTGCTTTGAAAGGCTGCACTGCAAAAAAAACAAATGGCTGTAGTTGATGGTGGTAACTGCTTTGAAAGGCTGCACTGCAAAGAAATGGTTGTTGTTGGTGGTGGTAACTGCTTTGAAAGGCTATGCACCGCAAAGAAATGGTTGTTGTTGGTGGTGGTAACTGCTTTTAAATGGCTGCACTGCAAAAAAAAAATGGCTGTTGTTGGTGGTGGTAACTGCTTCGAAAGCCTGCCCTGCAAAAAAAATGGCTGTTGATGGTTGTGGTAACTGCTTTTGATGGTTGTGGTAACTGCTTTGAAAGGCTGCAAGGCAAAAAAAAAATGGCTGATGTTGGTGGAAACTTGATAACTTCCTGTTTGCACTGAATATTGATTTTAGATAAAACGCTACCACTTATGGCTATGATTTTTGGCCATCTTACTCAGTTCCTCGACACTCATCAGGTACAGAGGATTCTTCCCATCAATGAAAAATAAAAATGTTATTAGTGTTTAAAAAAATATTGAGAATCTCTCTCCTGTCAATCATGCCATGAAGGCCACGCCCCTTCCAGTTGGAGGGGGAGAGATTATAAAACCTGTAACTGTGGGTGTGGCTGTTCAGTCTCTGCAAGATTGGGGAGAGCGAGGTCACGAATCTGAGTTGTGAAAGCTGAACACACTGAATGTCTACTGAACTGTGAGAATGGTGTTTATGTGGTGTTTTGTGTGGTTTTATGGTGGTTTCACCCTGCTTGAAATGGTATGAAACCGCATTTGAATGTGATGGCCTTGCACCCTGCTTGAAGTGGTAGGAAACTGCACTTGAATTTGGTGGCCTTGCACCCTGCTTGAAGTGGTAGGAAACTGCACTTGAATTTGGTGGCCTTGCACCCTACTTGAAATGGAATTTCAAGGAATAGCCGTGAGTCAACTGCTAGCCCACCAGCCGTTAGTGAGCTGCCAGCACATCAGGCTTGAGTGACTGAGCTGCCACCTCAGAAATGGTGGAGAGGTGGAACATTGCATTGGGGGACCATCCCTCCTGTGTGGAAATGGGACCCAACTCGTCCCACTTAGTCTAGTTCTACCAATGAGGGAGATCGGAAGCGTTTTCCAAAATGGAATCAGGGCATTTAGTTTGGTAATTAATGGTGGAAAATTTGCTTGAAATAAAGAACGGTATTTAGTTACGTAAACTCCAAGATATTTAAATGTTTCTGTAGTAATTCTAAAAGGAAATTTTAGAAGGTGTGTCGGGTCTTGAGGTTTTATTGACATATTTTCACCCCCCCAGTTTATTCTATACCCTTAAAAGGAACCAAATTCTTCTATAAGATTTAGTGTGTTTGAAATACTAACTTGGGAGTTGGTAATATATAATAGTACGTCATCTGCAAACAGCAATATCTTATTATAAGAATATTTAGTATTATAGCCATGAATGTTCGGATGTATTCTTATGCATGTGATAATGCACACCCTTGTCTATTGCCCCTGGATAATTGAAATTTAGGTGAGAGTGTTTGATTAGTCAGTATTCTGGCTGTCGGCTTGTTATATAACAACTTTATCAATGAAAGAAATAACAAATTAAGATGCAACCAATTGGTGAATTGCCAGGATGATGCTTTGGAAAACTGGATAGAAAATATAAGCCTGCAATGTGAGAAATTAACTTTCTGTAGGAGTGTGACTGACATTGTGGTATACTGTAAAGGTTTGATGGGTTGTAAAGGTCTCTTTATCCTGCTAAATAAAATATGAAAAACCCAGAAATGCTGGAAGCACTTAGCACAACATTGAGGATCAGTAGAGAGAGGACAACAACTCAACAGCTGTGAAATAAGCTCCTACAGTCACATTGTACTAACTATGATTATTAATTGGGCCATTCTTAGACTTTCCGTGGAGCTGCATACTTTGAGACAATGAGGACAAATGGTATGGGCTGATCAACATGGTGTGAGGCTGGGTCTCTATTCCATGGAGTGCAGGAAGATGAGGAGTATTCTTATGGAGGTGTACAAAATCATGAGAGGAATTATCTTCTTAGATCTAATTCTACCCACAATTTCCTGTGTCAGCCATTGTTGGGCCACTCTTGCTTTTTGTACATTTGAACCACTGATCTTAATCCCATCACAGGTACAATTAAGCCATAAAAATACAGACTGCATCTTACTATTTTGTGTTTAAGAAAGAACTGCAGATGCCAGTAAAATCAAATGTAGACACAAAATGCTGGAGAAACTCAGCGGGTGGGTATTGTGCATTGAGTATTGTTTTCTGCCACTTTTTAACCCTTTGTTCAACATTCTGCTCTGTTCAGTCCAATAGACAACTGAGCCCACAAAGTGGGAAGTCACATAGGTTTATGCGTATTATTGTCTTGTGTACTGAGGCACAGTGAAATGTTTTGTTTTGCATTCTATCCAATCAAATTAGATAATACTATACATAAATACAATTAAGTCATACTGCAGTACATATATAAAGCAAAGGGGGGATACAGAGTGCAGGATATAGTTCTCAGCCTTTTAACGTCAATGAGGGCGGCGAACGATGGACAAAGACGGACCACGTGGAGTGAGGACGCCGCTGCCGGGCTCATTAAAGACCATTGTAAAGTTACACGTGTGTAATGACTTATTTACACAAACCAAGTTGTAATGCATCCTGACATTATGGAGCACCTGTAGGCTTTCTATGGTGCATCTGTAGGTTTGTAAGAGTAATTAGAGACATGTCAAAATTCCGCAGTCTCTGATGGAAGCAGAGGCGTTAATGTGCCTTCTCGGCTGTCACATCAACGTGGTTGGCCAATGACACATTGGAGATAATATTAATCTGAAGCAACTTGAAGCTCTCGACCATTTCCACTCATTAATGCAGATTGGGGCATGTAGTCCACCATATTTCCTGAAGTCAATAACTACAGCTCCTTCATTTTGCTGACATTGAGGAATAAGATTTTGTGCTGACATCATGCCACACTAAGTTATCTATCTCCTTCCTATACCCAGTCTCATCATTGTTTGTGATGGGGCCCACTACAATTTATTCATCTGCAAATTTGTAGATGGAGTTGGAGCCAAATTGGTTGTGGACATTAGTGTATAGAGAATATAGTATGGTACTGAGAACGCATCCTTGCGGGGCACCAGTATTGAGAATTATTCTAGAGGAGGTGTTGTTACCTATCCTCATTGATGATGGTGTATTATCGATACATAATCAACAAAGTGTGAAGATTTCTTTCCGGCTGATTCACAAATTGCATTTCACTTTTGCAATGTAGATGGATTAAACAACCTCATAATATTGCAAAGCATTGATGAGTTTAACAGAAGTTCTAACATAAGAAAAGAAGTTCTTCTCAGTGATGACATGGCTGATTGCATTCTTTACACAAGAGGAAATATAACACGATTTAATTATTCCTGGGTGGAAAAAAAACTGAAAATTCAGCTGGAATTTACTGTTCATGAATTATTCAAAGATTGATTTTTGAATGCTTCAAAGCAAACTTTGGCACTAATTTTATTGGCTTAATAACCAAGAAATTATTAGGTGTCAGCTGCCTAGTCAATAGCTGTGTCACGTATATTACCATTCAGCAGTATTTCCCAAGTACAATTGCCATCCACAGAAAACCAGCATGGCAGTTTTTGTACTGCATTGCAGGTTTCTAATCAAGGTGAGTAAA
>NC_073377.1:68394635-68429635 GCF_028641065.1 Leucoraja erinaceus | reverse complement strand
GTAGAAACCTATGTTCAACACATTGAAGATTTATTAATGTGTCTTTCATTTTCAAACATAATGTGCAAACTTTTATTTGGTATTGGTATTGCTATTGAGTTATTATTATCATGTGTACTGAGATACAGTGGGAAACTTTGTTTTGTGTGCGATCATACCATGCATGAGTACATCAGGGAGTGCAAAACAGAAAATATATGAATGCAGAATATAGTGTTACAGCTGTGGAATTATTTGCCACATAAGGCTGTGGAAGCCAAGTCAGTGGATATTTTTAAGGCAGAGATAGATAGATTCTTGAGTGTGGGAGGAAACCGAAGATCTCATAGAAAACCCACGCAGTAATGGGGAGAACGTACAAACTCCGTGCAGACAGCACCCGAAGTCGGGATCGAACCCAGTTCTCTGACGCTGTAAGCACCGTAAGGCCGCAACTCTATCGCTGCGCCACCGTGCCGCAGTAGCCTGGTCTGCACAGCTTCTGACGACGCAGCTGGGGACCTCACCTGGGCTAATTTCTTTCTGCGGGTTCAATGCCAGAAAGGCTGATCTGACATCTACAACAGTGACTCTTGTACAGAACCACATAAGGCAGCTTGGGCGGTCGACACCATTGCTGTTCAAAACAAGCCTCGAATGTGTTGGGCTCACCGGGGAGTGACTTGACTTTGTATTTCGTTTTGAAGAAGGAATGCTGATTTGTCAGGGTGTGAGATAACAAGACTGTGGTATACTGTTATCCTGCTGCCACTGACTCATTGCTCCTCCTGGGTACTCATTTTTTGGGCTCTTGTCTCAGTAGGATGTCTCAAATTGCATGACAACTATAAGTTTAGTTTGCAGTTGAAGAGAAAAGGAGGAGACGAGAACATTGCAAATGAATTCTGTTATTTATAATGGAAGACTCCGTGATCAATGTATTATGTTGAACACAAAACGACCCCATTAGACAGAGGAACAAATATATAGACAGATTATCAAAAGAGCAACAGAGTTGTCTCGGTGAGTGATTTTAACTTCCCCAATATTGACTGGGGCTTGCTCTGTGTCAAAGGCAGAGACAGGGCAGAATTTGTGAGGTGTGAGTTTCTTGAACAAGTATATTTCCAACCCATCTGAGCAGGGAACATACTGGGCCTTGTGTTGGGAAATGAGCCAGGCCAGGTGACTGACGTTTCAGTCAGAGAGCATTCTGGGTATAGTGATCACAACTCCACAAGTTTTAAGATTGGTTTGAATAGGGAGAAGGCTGGACCCTGGGGAAATGCACTGAATTGGTGTAAGACAAACTATTGGAGTAAAATAGTTGTTTCATCTCTTGCTGTTGCAGGGGAAAGTACCTGGGGAGGCGGTGATTTGGGTGGTAAGGGATGATCCTCGCCACTAAAATCAGTTTGAAGAAGAGTCCCAAACCGAAACGTCACGTAACCAGATTCTCTAGAGAAGCTGCCTGACCCGCTGAGTTACTCCAGCATTTTGTGTCTATCTTAAGCATGATGCAGCTTTATAGGACTTTGTTTACGATACGATGCAATAGAACATTATTTATCCCAGGAGGGAAATTGATCTGCCAACAGTCAGATAAATAAAATACATGAAACATGAAATTAAAGTGACGAGTGGAAAGGATTGGGGATGTGTAAAGATGGGGGGGGGGGGGGGGGGGGGGGGGTCGGTCTACTCCACGACAGAAGAGGGAGGAGTTGAAAAGTTTGATCGCCATAGGGAAGAAGGATCTCCTGTGGCGTTCTGTGCTGCATCTTGGTGGAGCCAGTCTGTTGCTGAAAGTACTCCTCAGGTTGACCAATGTGTCAGCTGTATTGTTGAAGATGCTCCGCAGTTCGAGGAGCATTCTCCCCTCCAAGACCACCTCCCATGAATCCAATTTTGACCTCAGGACGGAGCCAGCCTTCCTGATGAGTTTGTTAATCCTATTGGTGTCCGCAGCCTTCGCCCTGCTGCCCCAGCACACAACAGCAAAGAAGATGGCGCTGGATACCACCGATTGGCGAAACATCTGCAGCATCTTATTGCAGAAGTTCAAGGAACAGAACCTTCTCACAAAGTACAACTGACTGCCATTCTTGTCCAGGGCCTCAGCATTCCTGGACCAGTCCAGTTTACTGTCCAGGTACCCCCCAAGGTATTTGTACTCCCTGGTAAACTGGACATCCGCACAATTGGTGGAGACAGGGGACAGGGGTGTTCCTCTCCTCCTAAAGTCCACCTTGTTGGTGTTGAGCTCCAGGTGATTCAGCCCACACCACCCGGCAAAGTCATTGACTACACCTCTGTATTCAGCTTCCATCCCCTCACTGATGCAACCCATGATTGCTGAGTTATCTGAAAACTTCTGCAGGTGGAAGGTGGCAGGAGTCCACGTTATATCTGAAGTCCAAGGCTGCATTTGGAGTATTGCATGAAGTTCTGGTTCCCCAATTGCAGGAAGGTCATGGAGGCTTTGGAAAGGGTGCAGAGGTTTACCTTACTGATGCCTGGATTAGGGGATATTAGCTACAGGGAGAGGTTGGACAGACTTGGATTGTTTTTGCACTTAACCAATAATGAAGAAGACAATTGACCAGCATTGTTAGCATTATTTACCATATATGAATATTGATTGCAAAGATAACACTTTTTTTCCATGTACATGGTTTATTATAATTAATGATTTTACTTCACATTATAACATGATAGCAAAATTGGACCAACCAAAAATTCGAACATCCTAAATAATTGGAAACCAAATGAAAAATGTGAATTAATAGGATCATTTAACACTTATTTACAAATAATTAATTTCTCAATAAATTATTTCATAAATGTATTAATATGGATGCACTCTGAGGACTCCACAACTCAATTTAAATACTGCCAACTTGGTTTATTAAAAAATCGTTCTCATACGGAACTGAACATTGTAGAGGGCTGCATTTTAAATAATGATGAGATGTGATATAAAGAGAAGATAGATAGAGAGCTTCAGAACATGGTATCAAGACAACAACCTCTCCCGCAATATTAGCAAGATGAAGGAGATAGTTAGTGATTTTGGGAAGCGAAGCAGTGGGCACATCCCAGTCGGCATTAATGGTGCTGAGGTGGAGATAGTCAAGAGCTTCAAGTCTTTAGCGGTAAATATCACCAGCAATTTATCCTGGACCAACCCCATTAATGCTACAGCCAAAACAAGACATCAATGCCTTAATTTCCAAAGAGAATTTGGCAAGTCTTCAACGACTCACCAACTACAGATGCACTGTAGAAAGCAACCAATCGGGATGTATGACAGCTTAATTTGGCAACAACTCTGTCCAAGATTACCCAATCTACCACACAAACTAGTTTCTCGCGCATCAATTCCATTTTCGGAAAAGCAGCCAGCAGAATCAATGTTCATTTTCACCCTCTTCTCCCCTCTAACGTTGGGCAGAAGATACAAAACCTTCATAGCACTTACAGCTTCTTGCCTGCTGTTATCAGACTACCATAACATAAGCTAATCATATAGTACCAATGTTCCAACCTGCTTTTTTGTCGTCCTTAACCTTGTTTCTTCAGCTCCACTTTTTAAATAACTAACACTAAAATGCTGTCATGTACTAAAACAGTACTGCAGGTTCCCTAATACAGTAACATGACATTCTACACTATGGTCTTTTATTCCTTGTACTACCAGCTCTGCTTGAGTATGACTTGATTGCACTCATGTAGAGCATGCTTTGACTGGATAGCATTCAAACAAAGATTTTCGCTGTATCTTAATACACGTGACAATAATAAACCAATACCAATTAGTGAAGTGTGCGGCTCTTCTTTCATGAAACTGTTAGGTTCTCATCGAAGGCAGACCTAATTTACCTCACAATAGCATTCGATGCAGATCACATTTATTCTTTTGGCCTGTGTTCTTGTCCAGAACGCCATAAACGCAGATCAACGATTCAATGACACTTTATTGTCACTCGTACCTAGGTACAGGGAAATGCTTTGTTTTTGCATGCAACCTGGTCAAATCATATTGTAGGCCTCACCTCAGCAGTACACAAGTGTCGCCGCGTTTGACGGCAGCAAACTTACAAACCTCCACCGAACAGTCCTATCTACCACCTGCCATTGCCATCCTACTCAGAGTCCCGCTCCACTGTGCAGGACAAGAGGATTTTTCCCATTGATGAAAAATAAAAGAGTTATTAGTGTTTAAAAAATGTTGAGATTCTCTCTCCTGAAGGACACACCCCTTCCGGAGGGACTATAAAACTCGGAAGTGTTGAGTGCCTCTGTCAGTCTCTGCAAGACGGGGGAGCGAGAGGGTCACGTCTACTAAACTGTGAGTGGTTTTACTGACGTCAGTGCCCTTAATGTGGTTTGAAAATATAGTTTTGAAATGCTAAAGCTGTGTTGCCTTTGGTTTGGAAATGCTAAAGCTGTGTTGTTTTGGTTTGGAAATGCGAAAGCCATGTTGCTTTGGTTTGGAAATGTTAAAACTGTGTTGCCTTTGGTTTGGAAATGCTAAAGCTATGTTGCCTTTGGTTTGGAAATGCTAAAGCTGTGTTGCCTAATTAAAGTTGCCTTGCCTAATTAAAGTTGCCTTGCCTTCTATATAATTAAAAGTCTAATCTTGACCATTTCCTGTTTGCGCTTTATATTGATTTTAGAAAAAACGCAACCTCGTATGGCTGTGATATTTGGCCATCTTACTCAGTCCCCTCCGCTCATCACGTGCTGAGGATTTTTCCCATCGATGAAAGATAAAAGAGTTATTAGTGTTTAAAAAATGTTGAGATTCTCTCTCCTGTTAATAATGCCATGAAGGCCACGCCCCTTCTGGTGGGAGGGGGGGAGCGACTATAAAACCCAGAAGTGTGGGAATGGCTCAGTCTCTGCAAGACGGAGGAGGGAGAGGTCACGACTCACTGTCTTTAGTGGCCTTGCACACTGGTTGAAATGGTATGAAACTGCACTTGAATTTGGTGGCCTGGCACCCTGCTCGAAGTGGTAAGAAAATGCACTTGAATTTGGTGGCCTTGCACCCTGCTTGAAATGGAATTTCAAGGAATAACCGTGAGTCAACTGCCAGCCCACCAGCCGTGAGTGAGTGAGCTGCCAGCACAACAGGCTTGAGTGACTGAGCTGCCACAATAATCCATTCGGCCCATAATGCCCATACTAGCCCTCTGGAAACCAGTCCTTTCAGCCCACAACACCCATACTAGCGCTCCAGAAAGCCCCAGCCACCCCCCCACTGGCCACTAATATTGGTATTGGTGGAGAGGTTGAATATTGCATTGGGGACCAGCCCTCCCACGTAGCCAATAGGAGCTGGAAGCAAGAGGATTGGGTAATGTTTAAAGAACAATAGAAGATGACGAAAAAGATAATACGGGGAGAAAATATTAGGTACGAAAGTAAGCTAGCCAAGAATATAAAGCAGGACAGTAAAAGCTTTTTTCGGTATGTGAAGAGAAAAAAATAGTTAAGCCCAAAGTTGGACCCTTGAAGACCGAAAAAGGTGAATTTATTATGGAGAACAAGGAAATGGCAGATGAGTTGAACAGATACTTTGGATCTGTCTTCACTAAGGAGGACACAAACAATCTTCTTTATGTAGAAGTGGCAAGAGAACTGGGGTGACAAAGGAACTGAAGGAAATCCACTAGGCAGGAAATGGTGTTGGATAGACTGATGGGACTAAAGGCTGATAAATCCCCAGGGCCTGACGGTCTGCATCCCAGGGTACTTAAGAAAGTGGCTCTAGTAATCATGGATGCATTGGTGATAATTTTCCAATTTTCTATACTCAGGATCAGTTCCTGTGGATTGTAGGGTAGCTAATGTTATCCCACTTTTTAAGAAAGGCAGGAGAGAGAAAAATTATAGACCAGTTAGCCTGACATCGGTGGTGGGGAAGATGCTGGAGTCAATTATAAAAGATATAGCCGCACATTTGGATAGTAGTAACAGGATCGGTCCGAGTCGGCATGAATTTACAAAGGGGAAATCATGCTTGACTAATCTTCTGGAATTTGTTTAAGATGTAACTCGGAAAATGGACAAGGGAGAGCCAGTAGATGTAGTGTACCTGGACTTTCAGAAAGCATTTGATAAGGTCCCACATAGGAGATTAGTGGGAAAAATTAGGGCACATGGTATTGGGGTAGAGTGCTGACATGGCAGAGAAGTGGTTGACAGACAGGAAACAAAGAGTAGGGATTAACGGGTCCCTTTCAGAAACGCAGGCAGTGACTAGTGGGGTGCCGCAAGGATCGGTGCTGGGACCGCAGCTATTTACAATATACATTGATGATTTAGATGAAAGAATTAAAAGTAACATTAGCAAATTTATGGATGACACAAAGCTGGGTGGAAGTGTGAACTGTGAAGGGGATGCTATGAGGATGCAGGGTGACTTGGACAGGTTGGGTGAGTGGGCAGATGCATGGCAGATGCAGTTTAATGTGGAAATGTGAGGTTATCCATTTTGGTGGCAAGAAAAGAAAAGCAGATTATTATCTGAATGGTGTCAAGTTGGCAAAAAGGGAAGTATAACGAGATTTGGGGGTCCTTGTACATCAGTCACTGAAAGTAAGCATGTAGGTACTGCAGGCAGTGAAGAAAGCTAATGGCATGTTTTTCCTTCCTAACAAGAGGAGTTGAGTATAGACGCAAAGAGGTCCTTTTGCAGTTGTACTGGGCCCTGGTGAGACAACACCTGGGCAGATGCATGGTAGATGAAGCTTAATGCGGATAAATATGAGGTTATCCACTTTGGTAGCAAAAACAGGAAGGCAGATCACTATGTAAATGGCGTCAAGTTGGGAAAAGGAGAAGTACAACAGGATCTGGGGGACCTTGTTCATCAGTCTATGAAAGTAAGCATGCGGGTCCAGCAGGCAGTGAAGAAAGCAAATGGCATGTTGGCCTTTATAACAAGAGGAATCAAATATAGGAGCAAAGTGGTCCTTCTGCAGTTGTACAGAGCCCTAGTGAGACCACACCTGGAGTATTGTGTGCAGTTTTGGTCCCCTAATTTGAGGAAGGACATTCTTGCTATTGAGGGAGTGCAGCATAGGTTTACAAGGTTAATTCCCTGGATTGCGGGACTGTCATATGCTGAGAGAATGGAGCAGCTGGGCTTGTACACTCTGGAGTTTAGAAGGATGAGAGGATATCTCATTGAAACATATAGGATTTTTATGGGGTTGGACACATTAGAGGCAGGAAACATGTTTCCGATTTTGGCGGAGTCCAGAACCAGGGGCCACTGTTTAAGAATAAGGTTTAAGCCATTTAGAACGGAGACGAGGAAACACTTTTTCTCACAGAGAGTGGAGAGTCTGTGGAATTCTCTGCCTCAGAGGGCGGTGGAGGCAGATTCTCTGGATGATTTCATGAGAGAGCTAGATAGGGCTCTTAAAAGTAGTGGAGTTAGGGGATATGAAGAGAAGGCAGGAACGGGATTGGGGATGATCAGCCATGATCACATTGAATGGCGGTGCTGGCTCGAAGGGCCAAATGGCCTACTCCTGCACCTATTGTCTATTGTGTGATACTGTGACACAACGGGTCCCATTTAGTCTAGTTAAATAAAGGACGCTTCAGCCAATTAGTTCACTCTAACAAACACTAAACACCTGCATCCTATCTTCCACTAATCCTAGCTCATCATTACGCTTGTAAAATCACAAATATCTCCCTTGCACAGGCTAAAATTTCAAAGTTTCCTTTCTGTCCCCATCTGACACTATTCCTTCTCCACCAAATCCACCTACTGCCTTGCTCTGCTGCCTCTGACATTTGCTTTACAGTCTGATGCAAACTCTGTCCGCGAATTCCCAGCTCTCCAAATAGCGAGGTGGTTGATCTTACTATGAAACCTCTATAACCTACCTCTACGGGACATACTCTTGCTCTCCATCCTCGCTGCTCAACTTCAACTGTCAACTCTACATATGCCTCATCCACTAAGTTCTACCAAGGCACCGTCAGTTCTATAAAATATACTATCCGCTGGCTAACTGAACATAACACTATATCAGGTCACAAACTAGTAGTAATTATTTCCTGCAGAACAACAAGTCTTCCTCGTAAATCTACCTGCATTTCCCATTCATTGGCTCCCTGTAACTGGCCTGACTCGTACTCATCTACAAACTTCCCCCCTCATCCTTTCTCTCCCTCACGGCCAAAATGAATTGCTACACTCCCAGTCCTGATGCCTACCGAATTCATCTGTACCCTGCTCCTATCAATTGCTGCAGCTATGCACTTCAATACCTGGTTGTACCGCCAAGTATACCGACCCTGAAATAGACAAAATTCAAATCTGTTAATCAAACTCACTAGTTACCTGACAACTTGCTAAACATAACTTGGTGAAAGGAAAGTCCATAGTGAAACCCAGAGCAGCTAATATACTTGAAATACCATAACTGTGGCATGACCCTTGAAAAGCTGATCATAAATGACCATTTCTCTGTCAATGAAATCTCTTTGATGGTGCAAGAGGTTCATTGTTCTGCCATGAGAACGATATGGAAATTCAGAGCTGGCTGACTCAGAATAGTGAAGAATTCAGAGTGTGAAATTGTCTTAGAAAGGTTTCAATAGAAAAAAAGATGCAATTTGGTTGTTTAAAATTTCTAAATTCATTATTGTTGGCTCATTGTCATGAAATAATGTCAAAAGTTCAGCAGAATCAAATTTATTTTCAACTGAACATGCAACAACCAAAAACCATAGGAGGATCACATCAACTAAATCACAACATTGTCTGGCTGTTATTTATTGTGTACAGGCAGTGCCATAGCATAAAACTAACAGGAACAGGGTTGAGACAGCTCTTACAATACTTTGAAGAACATTACTAATTATCACTTGTGCTTCTTGGTATCATCTGGTGCTGCAGCTTTTAGAAAGGGCAGTGGAGATGTCTTTACTAATTGCTCTCTTAATGAGATACATTCATAGGCAGCTAATTGGGCTAGTCCTATGGGAAGCAATCACTCTGTGAAAGGAACAAAATAGTGATAGACTTTTATCACAGCGTGACACAATCTCTGGTATTATGGAGAGGATCAACTTTTAGTTCTACAAATGAATCCTTTGAATGGGAGGAAATAACATGACAAACAATAAAAACAAAAGTGAAAGGAAATATCTTAATAACATTTGAATTGGGTTTTCTTTGTTTAGTTAATCTTCCTTGCTATTATAAAATTGCTGTCTATTTGAGTTGAGTTTAAAATACAGTTACCAAATGGCACGTGTTTTTGATGTTTAATTATTAAGTATGATTGTAAGAACATGTCATCTCTCAGTAATGAATAAATTATTGATATTCCACAGATCAAAAAGTATTCAATTTGATGTAACGTGATCACAAAAACAAATCAGAACAATTTAATACAGTCATAGAGCCATCTAACACGGAAGCACATCCATCGACCCGCCCAATCTATGCTGACCATTCTATGCCCAATGTTTAAGAAGGAACTGCAGATGCTGGAAAATTGAAGGTAGACAAAAGTGCTGGAGAAACTCAGCGGGTGCAGCAGCATCTATGGAGCGAAGGAAATAGGCAACGTTTCCTTGGTGGATGAAGTAGAGTTGGGGTCCGTTGCAGGTCTGGGTGGGTGAGGCCCGAAGTTTCGGGAGAGTCAATGCGAGGTCCTGCTGGTGGTAGGAGGGTGCAGCCAGGGTAGATCTCAGTGCCCGGTGGGAGAATTGTTGTGTATGGCGGTAGATAGCCAGTCGATATCGATTGTCTGGCTTGGGTCCGAACTGGGAGGTAGGGAACTGGAGCTGGAAGCCAAGAGGTATGAGATGGAGGTGCAGGCATGTCCCGAGGAAGCAAATGTGGCTGTGGTATCGGGTCTAGGTTAGGATGTGGTCGTGGTGTTGGAGGGAAGGGGAATCACAGAGGGGGAGCAGTTAGAGAGGAGGTTGTAAAACTGTCTTCGGAGGGAGGAGGAGAACCACTTCAAAGTAGGCATGCCTTGAGGAGATTTCGCAGTGGAGTAGACAAAGTGGTGAAGAAGGAACTGCAGCTGCTGGAAAATCAAAGGTAGGCAAAAGTGCTGGAGAAACTCAGCGGGTGCAGCAGCATCTATGGAGCGAAGGAAATAGAAAACATTGCCTATTTCCTTCGCTACATAGATGCTGTTGCACCCGCTGAGTTTCTCCAGCACTTTTGTCTACATTCTATGCCCAATTACACTAATTATATTTTTATTCACACATTCATAAGATAGGAATTAGGTCCTTCAGCCCATCGAATCCACTCCACCTCTCAATAATGGCTGATCTCTGCCTCCTGATCCCATTTTCCTGCCTTCTCTCCATAACCTTTGACACCCATTCCAATCAAGAATTTGTCTCTCTGCCTTAAAAATATCCACTAACTTGGCCTCCACAGCCCTCTGTAGCAATGAGTTCCACAGATTAACTACCCTCTGACTAAAGAAGTTCCTCCTCACCTCCTTTCTAAAAGAATGCCCTTTAATTTTGAGGCTATGACCTCTGGTCCTAGACACTCCCACCAGTGGAAACTTCCTTTCCACAACCACTCTATCTATGCCTTTCTTTAATCTGTAAGTTTCAATGAGTTCACCCCTCAACCGTCTAAACTCCAGCAAATAGAGGCCCAGTACTGTCACACGCTCATCATATGCTAACCCACTCATTCCAGGAATCATTCTTGTAAACCTCCTGTGTACTCTCTCCAGAGCCAGCACATCCTTCCTCAGATATGGAGCCCAAATTTGCTCGCAGTACTCCAAATGTGGCCTGAACAGCGTCTTAAGGGCCTGTCCCACTTAGGCGATTTTTCAGCGGACTGCCGGCGACTGTCACGTTTGCGGCACTCACCTGAAAAACCGGGAACTGGAACGGCGACTGTCAGAGTGGAACACACACACACACACACATTGCAGGGGCCTGGGCAAGCGGGGGGAGCGCTGTCTGAAATTCACACGATGCAAAGCCAAGTGATGACACACACCCGCGTTGAACAGGACGGTTAAGACGGCTAGCACAGAGGGGAGTGGAGGGGGGGGGGGGGGGAAGGGGAGAAGGGGGGGAAAAGGGGGGGGGAAAAGGAGTGGAGAGAAGGGGTGGAGACACTTTTATGAAGCCAGAGCTGTGAAGTTTGGCAGACATTTAACATTACTGGTCGGTTATCCTTGGTTCTGAAAACTCGTGCTTATGTTTTTTCCCCCCAATGAGCCAATGAAAATGCCCGGTCAGCAAAGACGATTAACTAAAACTACCTACGACTACCTCGACTCCCATAACTACATGGCGACCCCACTAAAACTGCACCTACAACTGCAGAATTATCGATTTTCTGCATGGCGACCAATTTCAACATGTTAAAAAATTTGCTGCGACCAAACTGAGGCCGCGACTTGTTCCCAGAATGCAGGAACTCCTCGCGACCATGAAGGAGATTCCTGCACTCGCAGAGTCTCCTGCACTCGCCTAAAAAGTGACCTAAGTGGGACAGGCCCTTTATAGAGCCTCAAAAGTACATCTCTGTTTTAGGTATTCCAGTCCACTTGATATAAATGCTAGCATTGAATCTGCCTTCCATACTACCAATTACTACCAAGAGATGCCGTCCTGTTAGGTATGGCTGCCCAGCCTGAAGCTGTTCGTTTTACACTCTTTTTTTTATTTTTAGTGAGATTTAGTGTTTTGTTTTTGAAGCTCTAGTTTTTTTTATGTGGGGGGCTGGGGGGAGGAACTTTTCAGGGGCCCTTTTCAGGGTCCCTACCTGGTCGGTGAGGCAGCTTTTCTCCGGGCTGCACTTTCGACCCGTTCTCACGGCCTACCAGCGGGCCTGGAGCGGCGTTTCCTGAGGCTTAGGCAGTGGCACAGCGCTGGAGCGCTATTGCGGAGTGGGCGATGCCTTGCCCGGGTCGCCGCGCTGGAGCTCTGGTGAGCTGAGACCGCCGAGAAAAACATTGTGGAGCTGCAGGTCTGTGGAGCAGCCAGCCACGGGTGGCGCTGGCTTTAACATTGGGAGCCTGGGGTCTCTCGCCGAGATCACCAATAGTGGAGCTCCGTCCTGCGCGGCCTTGTTTGCTTTGGAAGCCGCGGTGTCCCGTAAGGGAAGCGGCCGTTCCAGGGTTCCCAGGCCGTTGAGAGGATTTTCTCAAAGCCGGAGCACCATCACCCGGCGAGAACGGCCTGGAACATCGGGCCTCCATAAAGGCAACTGTGGAGGCCTCAATAGGCCTGACTATGGATGGACATGGGATGGGGACTAGACATTGTGCCTTCCCTCATATTGGGAACCATTGTGGGGGGATGTTTTTATGTTTAAATTTCTTTATTACTGTTATGTCTGTATTCTTTCTTTATGTGCTGCATGGCAAGAAGCATTTCATTACATCAATTAGTGTATGTGACCAATAAAATAACCTTTGAACCTTTGACCTTTGAACCAATTCGACTTGCAAATTAACATTTTGGGAGACCTGCACCAGCATTCCCAAGTCCCTTTGCTCCTCCGATTTCTGGAATCTCTCTCCATTTAGAAAATAATCTACGCCTTTATTCTTACCACCAAAATGCATTCTTTCCACATTTCCAGTAGCGACATGCAGATTCTATCACTCCCCGTCACACTAGGAGCAATTTGCAGCAGCCAATTAATGTACAATCCTGAGATAGACACAAAATGCTGGAGTAATTCAGCGGGTCAGGCAGCATCTATGGAGAGAAGGAGTGGGTGATGTTTCGGGTCGAGACTGAAGAAGTGTCTCGACCCAAAAAGTCACCCATTCCTTCTCTCCAGAGATGCTGCCTGTCCTGCTGAGTTACTCCAGCTTTTAGTGTCTAAGTTTGGTTTAAACCAGCATCTGCAGTTCCTTCTTGTACATTCCTGCACCTCTTTTGGATGTGGGAGAAAACCAGAGCACCTGGAGGAAACCCATGCTGCACATGGGAAAATGAACACTCCACACAGCAGCACCTGAGGTCAGGATTGACTCTGTTGCAGAATCAGTGAGGCAGCAGCTCTTCAGGAGGTGCCACAGCATCATGGATGCTGCCCTATATCAAACCTGAATCCTTTAGACTCAACAAAGGTGGCGTAAGTTGTGCATAAAGAACGAGAAGGAAACAAATAGGTTGAACTGCCCTGGTCCTTTCATGTTTGAAATTATCATGGAGGACGCTGAATAAACAAAAAAAAAGATATCAGCAAATAGTGGAAGCAAAGAAACAGATGGTAGATATAAATAACCGGCTTTGTGCTTTGATCATTTTTTCCCCCCAATCTAAAGAGCAAAGAGAATCATCGCTGGTAATTGGAATTCCTTCAGTCCTAGGCCAAGTAGGTGACACATCTTAGGTGGTGCAGTGATCTCGGGAAGATCGGGCGACTTTGAGAGCCCTGCCAGTTTGATGGCACAATAATTCCTTCTAACCAGTGAACTAATGGTTCACAATATCCAAGGCTGCACACATATTTTATAGCTTCAGAAATCCTTTCAGTAGCTAACTGATGAATTGATAACACATGTTTTTGAATTTGTTATCTAAAATGTTATATTAACTATTTTATTCATGTCCCGATTATACTTTTTGAATAGTTTTTGATGATCTGGATTGTTTAGAGATATAGAAAATAGGTGCAGGAGGAAGCCATTCGAGCCAGCACCGCCATTCATTGTGATTATGGCTGATCGTCCCCAATCAATAACCCGTGCCTGCCTTCTCCTCATATCCTTTGACTCCACTAGCCCATAGAGCTCTATCTAACTCCTTAGAGCACTATCTAACTCTATCTAACTCCAGATGTATTGAGTTTTCGAGGGGACAGAACAACTGTGTAACTGTGTTGGCAGTTAGGCAAGTTTTATTGCCCCGAGCAATAATAAATGCCACAGGGCTAAGTTTAATAAACATTTTAATAATCATTAATGAAAGAAAAATAGAATAAACTGCAGGAGCAACATTGCAAATCAATTCTAAATTGACTTTACTGCACGATTTCCCTTGTTACCTTTTTCAATCTGTGGTGCCTTATTCACACCAATCTAAAGCTTCAGTCTAGGCAGCCTGGTTTCAATTCTCAAGATTACATGTTGGGCTTTAAGATGCCTATTTTTAAATAAATGGATCGAATGTTTGGAGACATCCAGTGCCCATTATCGTGGGGTTAATTTCCCCACACAAGCCATAGGTGACTGGGCAATCTGAACCCAAGCACCAAGTTGAAAGTGGCTGAAGGTGCACATCCCTCGGGACAGCCGCCACTCTCCCACGGCCACCCTCCGCGGGCTGTGGGCTGCGGGTCGGGTGGAGCGGAGGTTTGGGACAATGTTTATGCCTTCACAGTGATGTGATGGACGCGGGGGTCTGGACCAATCGCTGACAAGTCCCGCCCCCCAGCAACATCAAGTCCGTTATTGGACTTTTCTGTTGAGCGGCAGTCGGTCCTTTGGCCTGTAGGTGACGCCGCCTTTCGGATAGGTGGTGTTTCGACAGAGCGGCAATTCTTAAGTTTGCTTTTAGGTGACACAACTTTTCGGTTCGTTGGCTTTTAGACGTCCCGCCCTTTCTGTTAGTTTGCATTTAGTCATCCCATCCTTTCGGTTAGTAGGCGTTTCGTCTTCGGACTCTTTCGGTTTATTGGCGTTTCAGCCTCGTTTCCATTCGGTTCTTTAGCTTCGACTTCTATGCTTCGGCTTCTTGTCTGTCGGCGCCACGTCTGGGTACCGTGTGTGTGTATACGTGTGTGTTTATCTGTGTGTGTGTATCTGTGCATGTGTGTGTCTGTGTATGTATGTGTAGGTGTGTGTGTGTGTGTACATACGTGGGTTTGTGTGTCTATGTGCGCATATGCGTACAATCTGTATTTGTGTGTGTGGGTGGTTGCACAATTCTACATACTCATCCAAATTGTTCATATAAATCACAAACAGCAATGGGCCCAGCATCGATCCCTGAGGCACACCATTATTTGGAGGCCTCCAGTCTGACGAACAACCTTTCAACATCACCCTCTGATTCCTTTCATAAAGTCAATTTTCCAGCCAGACAGCCAACTCTCCCTGGATCCCATGCGATCCAACCTTCCAGAGCAACCTACCAAGCGGAACCTTGTCAAATGCATAACAGTCACCATGTACTGCTGGTCTGGAACCACCTGTATCCATAGATTAAATCAGAAATCCACTTTTGCAATGTTTCAACAGATTTTCTCTGGTGACAAACCATGGCGAGGTGCACATAGGCTTCTCCAGTTTGTATTTTGGAAGGATCTTGCTGAGAATGTAACAGTGAAAAATTATTCCTCCTGCTAGCCACAATTTGTGAAGATTTTGCATTGACTTTGCCAGGGACTGAGATCAAAGACACAGTGGGCAACAAAATAATTATGACTGAAGAAGGGTCCCAACACAAAACAGCATCTATCCATTCCCTCCACAGATGCTGCCTGATCCATTTACACCTGTCCTTTGTGTTTTCTTAAAAAAATTGTTGTGACTTTGCAGATTACATTGACCTAATTCCCCATGTAAATATTTGCTGCTTGGCGTTTTAACATGTTAATTGTTTGTGTGCAATGTTAAGAGGAACTAATAGTACAATGACGGCCTTGGACAAAAATAGTTAAATAAGCATTTATATAATTTGACTAGATGAGAATTACCCACCTTGTATTAAAACTGTCAAGTAATATCCACTTCCCTAATCTTTCATTCTTTGAAACACTAGCCTGTATGTGCTATCAGTGAAATACATATTTGACGCTTGGAGGATAGAGGTCCTGCAAATCAAGCCAACTAGACAGCAGTTTACCAAAATGTGAAGGAAGGAACTGCAGATGCTGGATTAAACCAAAGGAAAATGCTGGAGTAACTCAGCGGGTCAGATGGCATTTCTGGAGAAAAGGAATAGGTGACGTTTCAGATCGAGATTCTTCTTCAGACTTTTACTACAATGGCCAGATTTAAAGTATCCTCTGTGTGGTGCCACCCGTATTTCCTGCTTTGTTACATTAGTCTGTAAACCTAATGTGATGATGACGGCTTGCTCTTAGTTCTTCTGGTTCTCATCCAAAGACCACAAATGGAAAGGCCTCTATCTTGTTGATGTTGTTAGCAATAAGGAAACACTTAATACATGTGGTGCTACTGGCTACCTCTTCTCCAAGTCTCCAATTTGCAGGTATTGGAGCAAAGGTTATGTGGGCATCACAGTGTTTGAATACACAACATGATAATAATGTAGATAACCCTCTGGTGGTAATTTGAAAATGTTGCTCTCTGTAGAGTGGGAATAAATGGGTGTCATTTTTTTAAATGGTAGAATCCTTCTGTGCTGTATGATTACAATACTCCAAATACTCTGAAATAATAGGAGTCAATACTACTAAATAATTTGCATTAGATTGAAAGGCCAGTGTATTTCAAGCAAGAACTCTGCTATCCCACAGGGAGTGGTGAGTTGAGATCTTAATTGTCTTAATTGGTCGTACATACTATTTCACTAATCTGGACATGGAAAGAAGTGATGCCTCAGATGCAACTCAGAGAAATGTTGTACATTTGTATTTTTATTTTTATGTGATTTCAATCTGCTGCATATAGCTTTTCACGTGGAAATTTCCGCAATGTATGTCCACGTCAGTAGGAGATAATAAAGATGCAGGGCTTGCATTTTTTTCAGTTTTATTGCTGAGATTGTCAAAATAACTGGTGTGGAAAGTAGCTAGGGTTTTGTGTTGCAGGAATCCTTGCTGTGGTTGTGGAGCAGGTGCTGATGTTAAATATATGCCAGAAAGAACTCAATCTGAAGAAGGGTCTCGACCCGAAACGTCACCCAATCCTTCTCTCCAGAGATGCTACCTGTCCCGCTGAGTTACTCCAGCATTTTGTGTCTACCTGCTGATTTTAACTGTTGGATCCACTTTCTCCAGTTTACAGCAGTAATTTTTACAATCTACTGCTGAGCAACACGACATTGACAACCTCATTGGGGTTGCCTCCTGCACCCATGCAGAACCTACGGACTTAATTAGTAATGAACTTCACTACTAATTTCCATCCTGCACTCATATTTACTTGGACCATCTCTGACATCTCCCTTTCGTATCTTGATCACACCATCTCCATCACAGGAGAAAGATTATCGAGTGACATCTATTATAAACCTACTGACTCCCACAGCTATCTAGATTACACTTCTTCCCACCCAGCTTCCTGCAAAGACTCTATGCTCTATCCCCTACTCCCAATTCCTCCGTCTCCGCCGCACCTGCACCCAGGACGAGGTGTTCCATACCAGGACATCGGAGATGTCCTCATTCTTTAGGGAATGGCAGTTCCCCTCTTCCATCATTGATGAAGCCCTTACAAGGGTCACCTCGATATCCTGCAGCTCTGCTCTTGCTCCCCTTCCCCCCAGTTGGAATAGGGACATAGTCCCCCTAGTCACCTTCCACCCCATCAGCCGTCAGACAATAAGCAACTGCAGGAGATGCAATACCTGGCCATATGCCTCCTCTCTCGTCTACATACAAGGACTCCCTTCCTACTTCTCTGACCAGTCTGACCCCTGATTTAATTTTATCTCTGTAGGCTTCATTATCACATTCTCCAAGCTAACAATGATCTATTCTACATTTTACTTAACCCTTCATCCCTTTTTATGTCTCCTTTTTACACATCACCCTTCCTTATCTCTGTGTCTTCCTCTCCCCTGACTCTCAGTCTGAAGAAGGGTCTCAACTCAAAACATCACCCATTCCTTCTATCCAGAGACGCAGCCTGTCCCACTGAGTTACTCCAGCATTTTGTGTCTATTTCTTTGTAAACCAGTTCCTTCCTACACACTGTGATTTGAGGGTCAATTTCCATGCATTCACTTCCATTTGTATTTGTAATGATTGTATTACCAACTGCAGCCACATTGGACCAGGGAGGGTGGGGGTGGGGATACTGAGGGACTGCATTGCCTGGAAAGGGAGGAGATCCAATGTTTAAAAGACATGATAGGAAGCTGAGAATGTACCCTCCTCGTTCTCAGGTTTGTATTCAGCTGGACTAACTTGGATTGAATTACCACCGTTATGTTTGAAATACATCTCTATCATCTGCTGTTCTGTCCTGTCCTCCTGTTGACTTCCTCTGTTTGTATACTCATTGTCACCTATCCCACAGCCAACAATGGCCTAATGTATGTCCCACATATCCTTGATTATAGTTACTTTTGCATATCTTCCATTCATTTCTCCTATCGTCTTTATCTCTTGTTCCCCTATCCCATGACTCTCAGTCTGTAAAAGGGTCTTGACCCAAAACCTATTTCTTTTCTCCAGAGATGCTACCTGACACACTGAGTTACTCCAGCCTTTTGTGTCTGTCTTCTATCAACTGCATTTATTGACAATGGTTTGAGTGGGAAACTTTGTAGCCAAAGATTTAGACTCAAAAGGAGGGTAATAATTCTTGACTACAGAATAATAACTGGGAAAAAATTATACTAAAATTTTGGAAAGGCCCTATAATCCCCACAATTAAAATGTGGATTGTGGAAATGTCGGAGACCCTACACCTGGAAAGAATCAGATTTGTCTTAATGGACAAACAAGAACATTTTGTTAGAATATGGTCTCCATTCATTGACTATTTGAAGGGGTAGATTGGTCCAGCATGGGAACCTAACCAAAGCTTGAACTCAGGATTAGATGAACGTTATACTTTATAATCCACGAACCTATCTCCAAAGATGTATTAGTAGTAAACCATTCCATTCTTTTTTTTATCTTGACATTTTTGTTCTTTTTTTTCCCTCTTCCTCTCTTTCTTCCTATCTTAAAAAAAAACTAGAAGCAGAACCAATCCACAACATAATATTAACAATGTATGACTGATATACATGAAATGTTTGTAATATGGGTTTGCTTCTAATAAAAATAATTTTAAAAAAAAGGAGGGTAATAACAAGGCTTATGATACGAGTGTGAAGAAATATTCACCAAATAACCCAACGAACTACACAACCATCTAAGACTTCCTCCGGTTTCTGCAATCAGTACATAATGGCTGCCGAATGTATTATCATGTACATAATCCAGAAATAGGTCATTCAGCTAATTATTCCTCAGCCAACTATCAAATACTTGTCTATGCTGATCCAACTTCCAGCATTTAGTCCATAATCTAGGCAATATAAATGTTCATATTTCAGCCAAAAGCAAGATAGCAACCTCCACCACTGAGATTGAAGGACAAATATGACATTATTCTGGGAAATCTATCAGCTCATTGCTGGTAAAGTAGCCTGTAATTCCTTGCCTAATGTTGCTGCAGGTGTATGGTCAGTACATTCATCGCACCAGTTCTTATCGTAGGTCCACCAAGCTGAGAGCTGCTGTGCGTGAGCAATAAATATACCATCCACACATAGCACACTATTGAGAACTAATAAGAAATGAAGAATATTAGGCCAATGACTCCAGGTTGACCTCTGCTGAGGAAACAGTTAATGTGTCTCTATTTGGATATAATCAACCATTCACAACCTTCTAAGAATGCCGACTATAATACAATAAACATTATTGTCTGACGTACTTCTCTTTTTGTACTGTTGGAAACATTATTTATTTTGGCAGGGCTCAGGAACTGTTGTTCTGACACATTGTGAAAAAGAGATGGGCATGGTGCCTCGAATAAAACCATAATTAATCACCTCCATAAATAAGACTGTGGCCAGAAGAAACTAATAATTACTGCACATAGTTTATAGCCACCAGTGCAACACAACTGGTGGATGTAAAGCATGGGAGACAGTTACCACTAATGCGTATCTCTCTAAAACAGGAACTGTGATTTAATGTAGGATCCATATTAAGTTGAAAACCTTCTCACTGTGTTATTCAGAAGACATAGAAATCAAGACCTGAGAACATTTATTTATGATTCAATTAACCAGGACATTTATCCCACCAATTCTCTTACTAAATGTTTCCTCACTGGAAACTTCCTCCCTATTCATGGCACAATCTACTTCTTGCAGTGCATTTATTCTTAAATATGTTTCTCCCAGAACACTATTGCTCCCTGCAATTCTCCTGGCATAAACCTTCCATTTATTCTGATATACTTATCCGTTTCCTTTGTTCTCAAATAGGTTGGATCTCCTTGATTCAATTTTCCTCGTCTTCAATTACAATTCTTCATCTGCAATTCTTCCTTTACATTCATCCTTGATTACAATTCTCCTGCATACTTAATTCTGGTTCCTCATGTTTCTTCATCCATTGTTGCACTTTTCCCTATACTTTACTTCTCTCGTGCCATTTATCCCTTTCTCCATTTCTCCCGGATTGTTTACCGTCGGCTGCATCTCACCGAATTTCCACCAGTTGCATGCCCTGGAGAGAGGCAGGCTATAAGGATGGACCTCTTCCCCCCCCCCCTCCCCCACCCATTTTTCCCGGTAGTGACTCATGAGTCATTGCCTGCTCTTAAAAGGTAGATTTTCAGAAACAGTTGCAGCACGGAATCGGCTGGATAATGTGATGGGAACTTTTCTTTCAGAAATTAGAATTACAATTGGCCTTCATCTACACTGATTTTTGAGTGGAAGCCAATCCAGGATTTCTTCAAGGCTCGACAGCTGAATGTATTAGATAATGAGGCCATTGAGGGAGTATAGAGAAGGTTAACCAGACTGATTCCTGGGATGTCAGGACTTTCATATGAAGAAAGACTGGATAGACTGGGCCTGTACTCACCAGAATTTAGAAGATTGACGGGGTATCTTATAGAAACTTACAAAATTCTTAAGGGGTCGGACAGGCTAGATGCAGGAAGATTGTTCCCGATGTTGGGGAAGTCCAGAACAAGGGGGTCACAGTTTAAGGATAAAGGGGAAATCCTTTAGGACCGAGATGAGAAAAACATTTTCCACACAGAGAGTGGTGAATCTCTGGAATTCTCTGCCACAGAAGGTAGTTGAGGCCAGTTCATTGGCTATATTTAAGAGGGAGTTAGATGTGGCTCTTGTGGCTAAAGGGATCAGGGGGTATGGAGAGAAAGCAGGTACAGGATACTGAGTTGGATGATCAGCCATGATCATATTGAATGGCGGTGCAGGCTTGAAGGGCCGAATGGCCTACTCCTGCACCTATTTTCTATGTTTCTATGGTTCTATGAGTACTGAGAGTCAGGCAGATTAAGACACTTCTAGATGTGCTTCCTAGTCTCTGGTCAGTGAAGAGTTATCAGTTAAGTGTTGAGGTTTAAGTTTAGGTTTAGGTTTATTATTGTCACATGTGCAGTGAAAAGCTTTGTTTTATTTTGAAGTCACGTGATGGACTACGTGAAGATCCCGCCAGTCCGCATGCGCGTCAATGCGCGAGATGCCAATGCGGCGGGTCGGAGCTGATCTGGCAGGTAAATAAAGTTTACTTTCAGCGGGCCGCTGCGACAGCAATCCCAGAGTAACTCATGGAGGCGGCCGCTCTTGCGGCTGCCGCCATTGGAGCTCCATACGGGAGCAGGCGGCCGATTTCTGGAGGCCGCCTTGGAAGCTCCATAGGAGCTCGGGTTTCATTATTGCCGGCCGGATTTAAGCCACCGTGGAACTCCTTTAGGAGTCAGGACTGCCGGCACGGTTTGGGAAGTTCGCTGCTAAAATTAGCAGCAGAAGTTTAAATATAGCCGCGGCTACGCTTCGAATCACTGCTCAGTTACAGCGACCGGTGTTAGCCGCGGCCAGGGTAGCGAACGATAGGTTCAGCTGCCATAGCGCCTAAAAATTTTAAACATAGTAATGCTGCTGGTGCAACATTTGCTGGTATCAGCATATAGTGTGTGCTCTATTCATAGGGGCATTTTAATATATCACACATAGTTCTTTAATTTAAGTCAAAAGAACTGGTTAAGGTAGTTAATAGAACTGGTAGTTTTTAATAGCAGTTGCTGTTCGGTCATGTTTGTGACTATCGCAGCAGATAGGACATTTATTATCATACACCATATGGTGTAGAAAATTTGGCTTGCCATTTCAACACAGAATGGGACTTGACTGGAACGGGCGGCTGTTTGGAGGAGCTCCATTCAGGCTCCAGAAAAGAGCTCCTGGCTTGGGAAGCCTTTTTTCAACTGTGTCTATTAGACACCTGTGGAGTTATACCTAGTGCAGGGGTGCATCATGATAATTTCCGCTCAGTTGAGGGGACTGTTGGAGATCCTTCATTAAGACCCCAACCATGGGGATCAACAAAGCAGTCGAATCTTTGATCCTATGGGGCTATGTTTCTGCTTAAATCACATGAACTGTAACAACGCCTGGCAGGGTTGCAGTATTTCTCCCACTCTGTCTAGTACAGGGTTGCGCTCTATTTCCTCCCTGAAATACTCCGTTGAGGCTCCAGAAGGACCCGGAGTTACTAGCAGGTGCAACCTGTCTGGTAAGTATAATGATGATACCGACAGAGCACCGATCTGCACAGCTAGTCCCGGTTCGGCTCCTAGAGGGAGCAGCTTGACAACCCCGAGTCAGGGCAAAGTCAAAGCCAAGTCTGTGGGACAAGTCCTGTAGGACGATTTGGGTCATCAGGATGCTGTCCCCACATCTATGCCAGATATAATTGGCCCTTTGTCTTAATTGGAACATCTGATGAATTAGATGGTGGCATGAGAAATGCTCCGTGTTAACAGAGGCACGTACAGGCAGTTTGAATCATACGCCTGAGGCAGCTCCTGGTTCAGGGTTGCTATATTCCTCCCTCTCGGATGTAAGGAGTGGTGGAGAAGGTGCCATATATTATGCTCCGTGTTACAGAGGCATGCGCAGGCAGTCCAAGTCATATGCCTGCGGCAGCACCAGGTGCAGGGCTGGAATATTCCTCCCAATCGATAGACTATCGGAGATGGTGTCACTAAATATGGTCCGTGTTACAGAAGCATGCACAGGCAGTCCGAGACATACGCATGTGGCAATGCCTGGTTCAGGTGCACTATTTCTCCCACTCTATGAGAGTATCGGAGATCAGTATGGAACTGACTCCGAACATGACTCCGAACATGACTATGTGCCTGAATCCCATGCTTTAATGCATGATATACGAGAGTCGCATAAGGAAAATCTGCCTGATCTTGCATCTAAATTTGCTGTTTCCTCGGGGGAAGCCACTACAAGAGGAGTTGGCCAGCGGCATCAGCTATCTAACATCACACCAGCTGAATAAATGACAGACATGACAGACAGGGTCTACAAATGGAACCTCGCTGAAGCTCCAACAAGCAAATCGACCCAGGGTCAGAGACGCTGGCAAGTAAGGTCTCTTTATTAACCTCCGTAAAACTCCAAATGGAATGGTCTGTTGGCCCAGGTTGGGTTTACTGGCAGCATGGGCTATCTACTGTTTTTTCACTGTCTCTGGGATAGATCCGGTTGATGTAGAGACATTGGCAGGGTGCCTTGCATAGTAACCTCTGCAAGTTCCAAGTAGGAACAGTTTGGTTACCCTGGTTCAGGGTAGACGATCATGGAACTGGCTGGCCATATGAGTCATATTAACCAGGGAAGCACTGCCTCATCATCTGCGATTGAGGTTATCAGATTGCTCAGTAGAATGAAGTAGTTGAAGTCTTCCTCAACACATGGTTTATTTCTCCTCAGTTAGTAGAGTTGCCGGTTCATTGGATCATCATTGCCATCCTCTCTGGGATAGGTAGTTACCAGCAGGAAGCTGGTCTGGCATATAATATATATTTTGTATCTGACCTGCAGGTTCATGTTGTGAATCAACAATGTATTTATAATAATCCATAGGCTCTCAATACCAGTATTCCTGATTGAGTGACGGGTCGAAGAGATTGTGTTGTGCACTCTGGCGACTCAGACAAGGGGGTTTCAGTCAGAGGACTGTGAGGTAATTCCTGATTCAGGCTTGCATTTTACTAATTTCCACTCTGGAAGAACGCTGAGTATTCATGGTGACTCTTATAGTCAAGAGTTGACAGGGAACTCGTATTCCCACATCAAAGAGAGACTGTGTTTTCAGCTCTAGTCATAAGGTTCTGATTATATGTTATCAGCAAAATGTATGAGTATCTAGATAATGCATCAAGAGAAGCCAAAATAAATTCCGTCCGTATGGTCAATAGAGGAACGGGGGTTCCGAGTGGAATCAGTGACATCTCATCCAAGGATGAGTGGTCTGTCCAAGGACTAGAGGGGTATATCTTCTGATACTTCTCAAGATTACAGAAACATAGTGCAGGTCAAATCAGGTTAGCATTTGGCTAATCTAATCATGTGTATAGTTACCCAGTTTAAAATGGATGATTGGCTTTCAGCAATTTAACTGATTCAGAGAATCGATCTTGAAGTTGCATACTCTGCCATATCTATCCACATGAGGCACAGATTATCTGGTGGTTTTGATAACAAAGCCAATGGTGAAAGCCAATGCTGCCCACTCAGACCTAAGGGCATTGTGGCATCAAGTTTTAGATAACTATGAATAATTTTGCAGCTGGTAAACTTGAGGGTTATCAGTAGATACCTCTTGTGATATTAAGTATGAGGCTACATTAAATTTAATAATGCTAATTTTTCCTATTCATTCAAGCCATGGTAAGGCGGCTGAAGCAACTCCGATTTACTCGCTCATGAGTAATGGCTGGGGAAGCCTGGCTTCTCGGGCAGCTAGCTGCAGGATTGTATGGCAAATTTGTGATCAAAATATGTGAGTTATATTTTAAATGAAAAGAACAGAGGTTTGTGTGGCTTTCAGTTTGAGCCTTGAGTAGCATTTATGTGACAGCACAATTGACATTGCTTGTGCTGCTTTGTCATTTTTCTATAGTACCTTAAGTAGGACAATAAATGATTGGTTATTCACCCACTGTTCACTAACGTTATACTGGGTGTCTTTTATATGACCACTCTAATAGCCTAATTCATTGTAGTGTGCGTTGTATATCAGTAAATTAGTATGCAAATATTCTTCTACTATATTCCTAATGGGAGCGGTATTTTTATGATGTTTATGCTTTCAGCAATTGATCTCAGCACAAAGAACACAGGCTTTACTCAATCTCTGGCTCGGTCTGGGTCATTACTGACATTAGGGTAGCTTGTTATTGGAATGATCTCATAAGCAAAATGGGCGTGATTACGTACATTTGAAGTTGACAGCATACCCACCAGAGCAGAGATTAGGGTCATTAGGTATACAAGTGCACTGTGCTTGCTCGTACCTATGAGATGAAAGATCGTTTATTTACTGTCACTCAATAGTCTCTAGATATTGCTGATGGCTCATTGCACCCAATAGAATGGATATCTTCCCTTTCATCATACAGCAAGAGGCTTACATAGTGCGTGTTAATAAATTATAAAATTTAGTTGAATATGTCTGGATATTTGTAGATATATTTCTGCACAGTGTTGCATGAGTTTTTGTCTAACTCAAAAGTCTATTGGGACTATAATAATAATAATAATAATAATAATACATTTTATTTATGGGCACCTTTCAAGAGTCTCAAGGACACCTTACAAAATTTAGCAAATAGAGTAAAAACATGTAAGCGGAATGAAATAAATAGTAAAGACATCACCAGTACACAAGACAGAATTCAATCCAAAGACAAAAATCAAAAACACAATATGAAGAGAGAGCAGCGGCAGCTAAAGCGCGGCAGTGTACACTCTCTCTTCCGGCAGCCATCTTGGACACAGAATAGAATAATCATTTACACACAAAAAAACATCCCCCAGACACAATGTCCAGTCCCCATCCCCAGTTCTCCCATAGTCAGGCCTATTGAGGCCTCCACTGTTGCCTCTACAGAGGCCCAATGTTCCTGGCCGTTCTCATCGGGTGGTGTTGCTCCGGCGTCGGGAGAACCCTCACAGCGGCTGGGACGGCTGGAACGGCCAATTCCCTACCGGAGTCCGTGGCTTCTGAAGCCGATAGGGTCGCGTCGGTTGGTGCTCCGAGGCTCCCGATGTTAAAGATGGCGCCGCAGCCCGCGGCTGGCCGCTCCACAGTCTCGCAGCTCGACAGTGTTGATCACGGCGCTCCAGCGCAGCGACCCAGCGCGGCGACTCAGGCAAGGCATCGCCCGCTATGCTCCGCAATAGTGCTCCAGCGCTGTGCCGCCACCGAAGCTGAAGGTGCTGGGCGGTCCCGGCCAGGAAAAACGCCACTCCACTCACGCTGGTAGGCCGCAAGGACGGGTCGACGGTGCAGCCCGGGGAAAAAGCTGCCTCACCGACCAGGTAGGGACCTAGAAAATAGTTTCCCCCTTCCCCCCCACATTAAAAAGTCAAATTCCCCAACAAACATAGGACAAAATTCACTAAAAACTAATAAAAAAGTGAATTGAATGGACAGCTGCTGGTTAGCAGCCGTTCCCAGGATGACTCCTCTTCCTGGACTATGGTCCAGTTAAGAACAATGACCATGTATGCATGTTAGCATCATGGTGTTAATAACCCATGTTTTTTCCACCATTAATGGTGTATCTGTTTAAGTCTTCCACACACAGGTTGGGTTACTGCATGAAACCACAGAGCTTTGAAATCTTCATGTAGTCACTCACGTGACTTCGAAATAAAATAGAAAGATTAAATGAGAACTTACCGTTTTAAGTTTGATCTTTATTTTATGAGAAGTTGAAGTGAGGGATTACGTGCCCTGCACTCCCAACCATACTTCTCATAAAGACCATTCGGTAGTTCTAAACTCGTTAATCTTTCTATAGCTTAGGTCAGCAACTGTGGTTTCATACAACTGCTCTAAAGTTTGACGCGCATGCGGACTGGCGGGCTTCTTCACATAATCCCTCACTGCAACTTCTCATAAAATAAAGATCAAACGTCTAACGGTAAGTTCTCGTTTAATATTTCTATTTTGCATTCCAAGCAGATCTGATATAACCATATGTTAACCATCGTCAAAATCAAGTACAATGGATAGAGCAAAGGGGATGATATGGAGTGCAGAATATTGTTCTCAGCATTGTAGCGTATCAGTTCCATAGACTAAGTCCAAAGGTCATGAGGGGTAGAGGTGAATCGGACAAGGATGTGGAGGGGGAAGAGGTGACAACTGAAAATATGGTAGGCATTTAACAATAAACAATTAACCTTGATTGAGATACCTTAGGCTTGAAGAACATGCTGACTTAATTAGTTGAGTTAATAATTGATGAAAGGCCAACAGGTTGAGATATGTGAGGGATGACAGTACCAATGACACTTTACTGCTTCAGGAAGGATAACATTTAAAGTACAAGTAAAAGCTGTATGATGCACACCCAGTTTCAATGGAAGAATCAGAGACACCATCCAAAAGAGCAGATCTGCTTGTATATTGCATTTTCCTGTTTGTATTTGGCTAGATTGCGGTGAGTAAACCTTTAAAATCCATATCAGGAAAGCACTTGTGCTGCAATCTGCGGAAAATTGAGAGCAACATGTAAGGGAGAAGCACAATGCTTAGCTGGTGCTTCATATCCTGTTCAGCACGTGCCAGCTGAAAGAAATGTCAACCCCTACTCTTCACAATCAGGTCAGGTTAGTCTGTGACTTTAAAAAAAATAATAATAATAATTTTATTTATTAGAAGTACAATACAGTGGTACCCTTTTTCAGGTTCCCAACATTATGTTAACATATTACATTCTCTGTACAACTTCCTTTTTTTTTTGATAAAGAAAAAAGTAAGAAGAGAAAAAAGAAAAAGAAATAATAAAGAGTTAAGTATAGACTAGTGTGTGAGTAAAAGGCAGAAAAAGAAAATGGTGAAGAAATGAAATAAGTGAGGAGGGAGAGTAGGAAGAAATGTATTCAATCGCCACAAGGAGATGATTTTTTATGTTCTAGATCGTCTTTCACCCATACCTGAAACTTTTAATTTCCACAATACTATACTGTAGCACCACATGACTCCACGAAATCAATAAATGGGGACCAACTCATTAAGAATTCGTCTTGTTTGTCTATTAGGAGGATTTCGTCCAAATGTGCTGTGTCCAGCATATTACTGATCAACATTTTAAATGTTGGTATATTAGCATTTTTCCAAAATTTAAGTATGAGTTTTTTTGCTATTATTAACCCATAATTAAAGAATTAGTTTTGGTGTTTATTTAATTCGTTCCCATCTCCTCTTACTCCAAATATAATAATTTCAGTATTAGGTTCCATTTTTATCTTAAATAGCTTTGTGAATCTATCAAATATATCACACCAAAATTTATGAAGTGTCAGGTCTCGGGTTTGATCTAGTTTCTGTTTCTTATTGTTTTTTAGTATTAGAGTGTGCATTCTTGTTTTATTTTGGTGTCTTGCATCTCCTCTTGTTTCAGGTCCCATTTCCTATCAGGTCGTTTACCCTCATGTGATTATTGGCCCCGCCCTGATGTGTTTCACCTGTGTCTCGTTATCCCCTGCTAGTCTGTATTTAAGCCCTTTGTGTTTTAGTGCTCATTGCCAGTTCGTCGTGTATGATACTTGGTATCACCTCGTTCCAGCTCTAGAAATCTTGTGACCTCGACCATTGCCTGTTTTTCGACTTCTGTTTTTTGCCTGCTCCTAGATTGTACTGTTGCCTCTGTTTTGCTTACCTATGTACCGACTTGGACCGATTAAACTCTGAAGACAGATCTGCCCTGTGTCAGAGCCTGCATTTGTGTCCTTCTCCTTGTTCAGTTCTGATATGAAGTTTTGTAGAAGAAACAAATGTGTGTAATATTGGCTTTTTTTTTTTTTTTTTTTTGAAAATATTTTTTATTGGAGATAGGTACATAATCTATTACATCATTACTGTCTTACATTTTTAAATTGATAATATTGTCGGTTATTATTACATTGTCTCCAATACTTTTTGCCTTTTTCTTCATTTTTTTTTTTAAACTAGATAGAACTAAAGAGATAGATGAAGTAGAGGAAGAAAAGAAAGGAAAGAAAAACAAAAACAAAAAAACAAAAAAAAGGGGGAAAGAGATAGTTAAAGAAGAATGGAAACATTTATTAAAAATTAAAAACATCGTTCGAGATATGTTCGTACATTTCAGAGTGTAGCATTTCATCCAATCTTTAGTCCGAGTGCTAGTCAGGTTCCTGTGCTGAACTATTCTGACCCTTTAAGTAATCAATAAAAGGAGACCATGTTCCAACGAATAATTCCTGTTTGTCCAACAGGGAAAATCTGATTCTTTCCACGTTTAAGGTCTCCGTCATTTCTATAATCCACATTTTGATTGTGGGGGCCGTAGGGCCTTTCCAAAATTTTAGAATTAATTTTTTTCCTGTTATTAAACTATAATCAATAAAGTTTCTTTGTGTTATTCTAAATGTTTGATTTAATTCTAATATTCCGAGTATTATTAATTTTGGATTTGGTTCCAATTGTGTGTTGGTTACTTTGGATATTATACTAAAAATATTTACCCAGAATTTTTTAATTTTTGTACAGTTTGCAAACATATGCGATAATGTAGCTTCTAAATGTTGACATTTATCACATATAGGTGAGATATGTTGAAAAATTTTATGTAATTTTGTTTTTGAATAATGTAACCTATGTATTACTTTAAATTGTATTAGAGAATGTCTGGCGTTTAGTGAACACTGATGTATGTGTTGTAAACTTTCTTCCCAAGTGTCTTTTGTTATTACTTGATTTAATTCTTTTTCCCATGTTTGTCTGTGTAAGTCCGTCGAAGGAATGTCATTGTCTAATAAGATATTATATATATAAGATATTAATTTTTCTGTATTAGGATGTTTGTTCCAACACTCATCAAGAATTTCTGAGTTTCTAATTCGAAAATATTGGCATTTTGATAAAGACATTTATCACAAATGGGAGAAATATTTGGATAAAATTTACTCAACCTAGTTTTTGAATAATATAATCTATGTCATATTTTAAATTGAATTAAATTGTGTCTAGCGTTAATCGAAGATTTATGTATATATATCAAATAGTTCCCATGTTTCTTTTGAGATTTTTGTCATTCATTCTTATTCCCATACTTCTCTAATTGCCTCTGTTGATGGTAAGTCTCTGTTTAAAATACTGTTATATAGGTATGATATTAATTTTTGTGACTCCGCCTTGATGTTCATTGCTCCTTCCAATGGATCTAAAATTATACTTTGAAATCTTGGTATATATTTCTTCATAAAATCACATACCTGTAAATATTTAAAATATTAGCTGTTATTCAAATTAAATTTAGATTTTAGTTGTTGAAATGATAATAAATTTCCCATTTCATACAAGTCACCTATCTTTTTAATTCCCACTCTTTCCCATTGTCTATATGTTTTATCCATACCAGATGGTTTAAATACTGGGTTATTCACTATTGGTGTTAGCACTGATAGGTTTCTTAATTTTAAAGTTAATTTTATTTGTTTCCAAATTTGTATTATATATTATGTATAATTGGATTATTCTTATATAATATATTGTTCAATTTTATTGGGGAGTAGAGGATCGATCCTAAATCATAAGGAGAGCAATCCTCTTTCTCCTTTCTTATCCATTCCAACTGTTGCGCAGAACTATCCAACCAATAAATTATATTCTTAATATGCACTGCCCAATAATAATATAAAAAATTAGGCAGTGCAAGCCGACCTACCTCTTTGGGTTTGCACAAGTGGTTTATTTTAATTCTGTGTGCTTTATAATCCCAAATAAAATTGGTAATATTCGAGTCTAATTTTTAAAAAAAAATGCTTTGGTGTATATATATTGGTATAGATTGGAATAGATATATTATTTGTTGTAAAACTATCATTTTTATAGCATTTATTCTGCCAATTAAAGATAGTGGGAACGTTCTCCAAAATTTAATCAGAGCATTCAATTTATTTAATAATGGTATAAAATTAGCGTTAAATAATGATTTATATCTTCTAGTAACTTGAATACCCAAATACTTAAATTATTCCGTTGAAATTTTAAATGGAAATTTTAATAGGTGATTCGCTTTCTGGAGGTTTTAGTGACATAATTTCACTTTTATTCCAGTTCATTCTATAACCAGAAAAAGAGCCGAATTCCTCTATTAAATTTAATAAATTCGGGATACTCGTTTGTGAATTTGTAATATATAAAAGTATATCATCCGCATATAGTGAAATGTTATTACTGGAGTCATTAGTATTATATCCCTGAATATTCGGATGCCTTCTTATCCTTTCAGCAAGCTCTATCATAAGGGCAAATAGCACGGGTGATAAAACACAACCCTGCCTATTGCCCCTCGATAATTGAAATTTTGGGGATAACATATTATTAGTTAATATTCTTGCCATTGGTTTATCGTATAGTAATTTTACCCATCTAATAAAATTATCTCCCATATTAAATTTTTGGAGTACTTTGTATAAATACTGCCATTCTACCTGATCAAATGCTTTCGCTGCATCCAAAGATATAACTGATAAATCTTCCTTTTCCGTTTTGTATGAATACATTATATTAAAAAGGCGTCTCAGATTGTTAGATGATTGTCTTTTAGGTATAAACCCCGTTTGGTCCGGATTTATCAATTTATTAATATATTTATTCAATCTTCTTGCTAATGTCTTTGCTAAAATTGTCTGATCTGTATTTAGGAGTGATATGGCTCTATATGAGCCCGGCTCTTCTAAAACGTTATCTTTTTTAGGTATTAGCGTAATTGTAGATTCTGCTAGTGTTTCTGGTAATTTATTTTCGGTAAAGGCATACGTATATAATTTAAGTAACTGTGGGACCATTAACTCCTGAAAACCTTTATAAAATTCATTATTAAAACCATCTGGTCCTGGCGTTTTCCCATTTTCAGTTCTTTTATTGTTTCACTTATTTCTTCACGTGATCTGAGCTCCTAATTCCTCTTGTTCTAAGATATCCAGTTTTGGCAGATTACAATTATCTAAAACATCTATAATTTTATTGTCTTCTATTTTAGTTTTAGATGTTTATAAGTTTTGATAAAATTGAGCAAACCTTTTATTAATATCCTTGGGTAACGTTAATAGTTCCCCGTTCTCTGATTTGATTTTAGTAATAGTCTGTGACTTAATGCTGTGTAAAACAAACTTCCTCAATTTGGCCATATTTTCCCAAAATTTACGTAATTCACACAGTCCTCTTGTATTTTCGAAATGGTGAAAATCTAGACATAGTAAACAATATAAGGGGTGGAAACAGTGTTGGGAAACATGTCATTAGAAAGATATTGGACCGCTAGAGGAATCAATCATAATGTAATAACAAGGGATTGCAGGTGCTGGTTTAAACCAAGCACATCCAGCAAAATGCTGGAGTAACTGCTGGGCAGTGTGCATTCCTGAAGTACAAGTGTGTTTCGGGTCAAGACCATTCTTCAGACTGATTGTGGGGGCATGAGGGGAAAGCTGAAAGAGAGGAATAGAATAGAATGTGATTTATTGACATTCAAACCTGGATTTGAACAAAATTCCATTTCTACAGTTTTTTACATTACAAACACAATCCAAGACCCACACTTAACACAGTTTACATAAACATCCATCACAGTGAGTCTCCAACATCTCCTCACTGTGATGGAAGGCAAAGTATTTATCTCTTCCCTTTGTTCCTTCTCCCATGGTCCAGCAGTCCAACTGCAGTGTCGAGGTGAACTGGGACTCCGATGTTAAAGCTCCCGGTGGGCGATGGTAAGTCTTGAGGCCGTTTAAGCCACGCCAGGCGATGTTAGGCCCCGGCTCCATTTCCTTAAACCCGTGGTTCCAGCGGGAGAAGTCGCCGTTGCGGAGCTCGGAAAAGTGGTCTCCCACCAGGGACCTGTGAGCTCCCGATGTTCCCGTCCACCGGGTCTGCGGCTGGTGCCTCCGAACTCCAAAAGTCGGGTCGCAGCCGCTCGCCACCAAAGCTCTTCCCGCTCCGAAGTTGGCCGGCTCTGCGATATCAGTTCCGCAGGCTCTGCAACTGGAGCCCCCAGGTTAGTCCCGGCCGGAGGTCGCCGCCGGCTTCACGATGTTAGGCCCAACAACATCCGAGACGCGACAGGGAATAGTCGGGTCCCCGCACAGGGAAGAGATTAACGGTTTTCCCCCACACCCCCCCCCCCCCCACACACCACCCCCCACATATATACAGCTAAAAATAATTATTAAAAACTGACTCAAAGACATACATTTAACAAGACAAAAATAAAAAAAAAACAGACGACGTTGGGCGCCACCACTCCCAGGGCAGGACATTTCCGGTTATAGGTGAACACAGGCAAGGAGAACCATAAGGAGGTTCTTTGAAAGGCACATTGTTGGACCTGAAGAAAACCTCTGTGGTCACAGGGAGAATGTACTGTACAAACTCCGTACAGACAGCACCTGTAGTCAGGATCTCTGGCACTGTAAGGCAGCAACTCTACCGCTGCGCCACTGTACCAACTGTCAGGAGTGAAAGTTTGGAAAATTGGCACGTGTGGAAGATTGGAACTTCCTTTCACAAGTGGTGTGTTCCGACGTTCCGGCGGCCCGACTCGGGGCTGAGGCGGCGCTCCAGGGGTGGCGACCCGACTTCGGAGGTTCGGCCGCGGGCCCAGTAGACGACATCATCGGGAGCTCGCAGGTCACAATAAACACAACCTGGTGACCTGTTTTTCGCTTCAGCTTCGAGCACCCCGGGCCGCGGAGATTGAACCGGCCCGTTCGCGGAGCACGGTTGAGCCGCGGGACTTACTTACCATCACCTGGTGGGGGTCACAGCATCGGTGGCCTGGATCGCCTCAGCGCAGAGGGAGAACAAGGAGGGAAGAGACAAAGACTTAAGATTTTTGCCTTCCATCACAGTGAGGAGGTGTCTGGTGAACTCACTGTGGTGGATGTTAAATTTGTGTTTATTGTGTGTTTTGTTATTTTATTATATGTATAACTGCAAAGCACGAAATTTCGTTCAGACCGAAAGGTCTGAATGACAATAAAGTTTCCAAGATTCCAAGAATTCAAGGGAAAAAGGGAAGTACATTCGATGTTTGGTCACATCACATAAACTTCAGAGATTCATAGAAATTCCATATACAGCAAGGAAACAGGCCATTCAACCCAACTCATCCATACCAACCAAGGTGCCTATCTAAATCCCATTTGTTTGCATTTGGCCGATATCCCGCCAAAGCTCCCTTCTCCATACCCTAGTCTAGTTGTATTTTAAATGTTGTAATAATACCTGCCTCTATCACTTCCTCTGGCAATTTGTTCAATGTACCACTGTGTGAAAAACGTAATGAATGGCAAAAGTCATACAAGATTTTGTTGAGGACTCACTTGGACTATTGTGTTCAATTTCCTGCTATATGAAAAAGTGCAGAGCGATTTACAATGATGAAGCCAGGACTTGAGGGCCTGATCTATAGGGTGAGGTTGGGCAAGCTTGGATTTTATTCATTAGAGTGGTAGAGGCTGAGAGGTGATCTTGTGGAAGTGTATAAAATCATGAGGGGAATATATAAGGTGAAGTCTTTTTCCCTTGCTAAGGGAATCCAGAACTAGAGGGCATATGTTTAAGTTGAGTGGGGAATAATTTAATAGGAACTTGAGGGACAACTTTTTCACACAGAGGGTTTTGGGGATATGGAATGAGCTACCAGAGAAGTAGTTAAAACAGGTACAATAACTACATTGTAAAAACATTAGAACTGATAAATGGATTGGAAAGTGTTTAGAGATATATGGACCAAATGCAGGCAAATGGAACTAGATGGGGCATTTTGGTCTGCATGAACAAGTAGGAGGAAGGTCCTGTTTGGGAGTGATATGACTGACTCTGGGACTCTATATTTGATCTATATTTCATACTCTGCCAATATTTAAAACATTACTTAAAATTGTGCCATTTTATTTCCTTGTTTCCATTCTCCAAAAATCCTTCAAAAGAATTAACTGCGCAGCTAGTTGGATGATTTTACTGTTACTGGGAGCTAGGGATCCGTTGACTTAACGGCATTTAATATTGAGGAAGA